>NW_027108785.1:999399-1016847 GCF_000696795.3 Halyomorpha halys | reverse complement strand
TATATATATAGCTGAAAAAATAAATATAGAAGCAAATGTAGATAAACCAAAGATTTTTTTTTTTTCCATACCCTCCTGTAATTATTTTAGCGGGTATTTGGTACGTACATATAGGGGTATGCTATATGTATAGCTGGGTGTTAAGATAAACCAAAGAGGGATTTTTTTCACTAAAATAAATAAAATTGAAAACAAATTATGTGAGAACGTAACCTACCGCGGTGTATCTATATTTGAGGTTTTCGGTGTACAAGAAAATAAAATCAGCGTCACTGAAAGCTTATGGACTAAATCATTTGCTATTGGCATTAAACTTATTATTGTGCTTACGTCAGACTTAAATATATGGAGCACTGTTCTCCCGAATAAACGAATTTACAGGAAATCGTTTGCTACCATTTCATAATGGTATAAACTGTATAAAGTGAGCAAGATGTTGAATGAGAGATAAATCAAACAATGGCCTCCTTTAGTCCATTTACATCTCCAGCAGTACCTCACAGATGTCAAAAGCGAATTGATAATTAAATTTTGATTTTTGGTTTAGTGTTAATTCCATACAAAAGCTCTCCTTAAAATGCAAATACGGGGTTTTCCAAAAAGATGTAGTATCCATAAATTTTTTTTTAAAAACAAACCATAACAGTATAAAATTATGCTTGAAGAAGTTTGTCGGGGGGTGCGGTCAGCAAAGAACAACATAAATAAACAAAACAATATTTATTTATTTTATGCCGACGTTTCGACCTGAGTTTCAGGTCTTCATCAGGGATAGTGGCGTGTAAAGGGGACGGGAAGATGCTAACTGACTTGAGTCAGTATAAAATTATGTATGGTAAAATAAAAAAAAATTACTTCTCTAAACATAAGGTCTAATTCATGGACCAGAAACTTGTTTAAACCCAATAAAGGCGTGGAAAGAGCATACTAAAATCGATACAGTAATATCCAAGGTGATTATCCCTGAGGCAATAACAGAAAGAAGTGTAATTAAGTTAAGCGAGGAGAGAAGTACATTTAGGGCGGAGGCAAAAGCTAATTTCCTTCAGTCCGTTGGGGTTACGTTACCATCCATCAGCTACCACACACTGGCAGGCTGGTCTTCAGGGAACACCTTATAGAGCAGGCTAACAGGACAATTTTTGCAGCCCCAAATTTATATGGTTTTATAACACTAATTATAAAAATTATTTTATTTTAATGGTGTAAATAAATAAAATGGCCGTCTTTGAACCAATTATTTGTATTATTATTTTTCTGATATAAAATACAATTAATACTCAAAATATAGTCCATTGTTATCTATCCTCATTAGCAATCTGCTAGCTAATTGCTCGATCCAATGCTGATACTTTTCTTTGGATTGGCTGTCAATGAACCCTTTGACCGCAATTTCAACTTCCGCAAAATTATCAATTTTTTCCCTTGAAGAAAATAGATCATAGATCGAAACAAGTTGTGATCCGATGGTGCGAAGTCTGGACTATATGGTGGATGAGGCTGAAGTTCGAACCAATTACGCCTGCCAAAAAGACACTCAGAAAATAAGATCTTTTCAATCGCAATTTTTAAGGCTGGCAACGAACTCACCACTTTACGTTTCAAACAAGACCATTCACACCGACCTACGCATTTCGACTAACGGAACACATTTAAATGACTTTCAAACGGTTTCACAACACACTACATGGTAATATAAATAGATTTATTTGACAGATAGCAACCATGGCATCCCTGATGTAACTCGGCATAGGCTGAAGAGGAGTTGGATGAGGGACCTCCTAGTGTAAATAATTTACTTAACGGCAGGAGGATGCACCACTGAGTCATTCCTCATGCCTGAATAGTTAGCTCATTTGCTGGTTGTAAAATAGATTTTCAGGTAAAATAAAAAAAATAAAGATAAAAAAAAAAGTTTTGATTCTTTTTTTTCAATTTTAATGCCTACTATTGGTGCAGAAACATATATATGGAGAATTCAATTTAAAAAATAATAATCGTTTATTTTTCTTAAAATCCAAAGTAAATAAGCTTTGATAGAGGTTTCCCAAACTAAAAAAAAAAAAAAATCATTGAAAAAAAATAACTATGAGTAAACTAACAACAATATACTAAAAAAAGTTTTTTTTACAAATGGTCCATTGAGCAATATACATAAGTATATATTCAAATATTGTAACATATAAGCCGTTTAGGGTAGAAAATGATTTCGTTCTCATCAAGATTAATTATTAATAAATAAAATGATTATTTAATTAATAACTGAGTGGATTAACTTCAAATATTTTTACATAGTTGGATATGCTTGTGGCTTACTTTTAACACAAAAGGTTGTTATCCCTAACTAAAACTTTCTTTAAAGGTTTTGCTCATCTTAAAAGTGGTTTGACTTACACATTTGCTCTCAACGGCTCATATATATATATATGTGGTGATCATAAAATAAATAAAAGTAAAAATTCACCAGATTAATATTTTCTATTTGTACTTTTTATTATTTTATATGAGGAAATTGTATGATCTGATTGTAAAATGAGTATAAAACGTTTAATTGTATCTAAGATGCAAAAGTGGATTGCATATTTGAAAGAACAGATATGTTTGTCACAAAACTGATGATTTTTAGAAGAGGAGGAAATATTGAAACAGCTTCTCTAAAAATTTTTTTTTTCCCATGTGGAGTAATACATTCAACATAGATTATAAATTTTAAAAGAGTTTATTTTTCTCCTACTATCAAAGAATGATTTGACAATACACAATCCTAACAGCAGAAATATGATAGCAGGAAGATGAGATATTGTCGCTGACGCGAAAAACCAAATCACAACAGCATGCGACCAGTTATCAAAGACCAATTAACTGGAAGGCTGAGAAAGAGTAATAAACCGCCAGCTCAACATATCCGCTAAATGGACTATTTTAACCGCTCCGATGACAGTTGTGTATAAATCACCCGCCTAGACTGAAATATCGATAATGCCGGGGATGGCAGGTCGATTTATTGGTTCAATATCGATACCCATCGCAGGCCTGTCACTGATTATCAATCTCGTTACAAGCAGGAAGATTGGTTATATAATTCAATTCCTGGCAGTGATTGAGCGGTCGGCATATTTAGCAACTAATGCAACAACAAATATGAAACTTTTAAGCAGTTATAAATCCTATCACTAAAGTTATACATTTTAAAAATAATTACTGAATCCAAGTATGGTAAATCACAAAAGGTCAAATCGATGACGAGGCAATAAGTTGACGGAGCAATATATACAGGGACGGAACTCGAATATCCTGTTGTCCAGAAAGGAAGGACTGGACAGACTCAGCTCTCGCACAAGTAAGTACCTCTAGAAAAAAAAAAACACACTATCAACAATTGAGGTGTTCGGTCGTAAAACACGGTAACTCACAAAAAGATAACTTTCACTCTGTTAAAATTGTAGGTAATTACAACCAGTTTGTTAAACTGTACCACCTTCCAACAGGAGTTGCTTACCATAAAACTTAATATCAACATTATTTTATTGAGAATGCAACTTTCCTATAGATTCTTTCAACAATTATAAAATCAGGCTAATGAAAAGTCAGTAAGTAAAAAAATCCAATTTATAAAAAAATTCAGTTACCTTGTTTTACTATCGAACGCAAAAATTTGTCTACTGTGGGGTACTTCTAAATATAACCCAATTCGTCACCAAAGTTATACTATCTCAGAAACATTGCCATTTTAAAACCTTCATTATTTAAAACTGTGCTAAGGGTGTGCTAAAGGTGTGTTTTTTTTCATGGTCAGAAATCAGTAATAAAAATACTGATTTCTTACCATGAAAAAAAAAAACCGACAATACTTTTATTCCGGTATTTTGATCGGTAAATTATATATTATACCAATTACAAAATAATAAAATTGTATGTAAAATCAAATTTATTTTTATAAAAAGCTATTAGTGATCCGATATACAAAGATAAAAAGGAAAAAAAATCATATAAGTTTAATATTTGCTTAAATTTTTAAACGGGGTTAATGCAATATTCGGGGTCCGATACTTGCCGGGCCCTTCCTAATTCCGGGTCTAATGCGTGGTTTTACCCTGGCTTACCGCACTTAGTATATTCAACCCTTATTCCGTATTCACACACCATAGCCATATATTTATCTAAATTATAGAGTCTGATTTTTTAATTCTTCTTAAATATAAAATTAACACTATATTATATCTAAAATCTTGTAATATATTTTAAATATGTACTTCTTTATATGATACATGAATTTTAAATTGTGATAGTTAAATATTAATTTTTATATCATGAAAAAAATTTAAAATTAATTTATGAAGTTTTTTGCCAATTCTCATATATATTTCTACTTTGGAACACAAAAATAAAGCATAATTATTTTCAAAAAATCATTAAAAAAAATTAATAACTAAATAAATATAGTTGTTATATAATTTGTTTGATATAAGTAATCTTCTTTTAAATACACATTCAATAACCTATTTTGAATTCTTTGTTATTCTTTTTCTTCTTATCTTGATAATTTTATATTATTTTGTACTTTTTAAATATTAAAATATTTATTTATCCGTTGGATTTTATTTTCTACGTTCAGTTTTGATATATTACATGTTAGCATTAAATTAATAATGTAATATTCTTACTTTCTCATTTTATTTACCAGTATTATATTGTATGGGGGAATCCAGTCTCTGTAGGTCTAAATGTCAACATTGTCAAATTAGATTTTTTTTTCATTATTTCTTTTTTAAATTTTCATCTTCTTCCATAAAAAAACTGTACATAGTAAGCAAGTTTACTGCCCACCAAGAACAAACCTAAACAAAATTATCATATTCCATGAAATGCCTTTTATTTAACCATAGCTCTCATGAATACAGAACTGCTTCAATGAGGAGGAAACACAGAGTTATATGTGGGACTTGAAGAAATACGGCAAATACGAGAAATATTTTAGTTAGGAGACAGTAAGCAAAGGGGAAAAAAAACAAGGAGGGAAAGAAGTTAGAACAGGCTCCAAGTAGGGGGCCTCTTGGGACACATGTGATGCTGACAAAAACCCTAACTGATGCTTCTCACAAGAGGACGCAGTATGTGTTAGAATAAAGCAAAAAATAACGTGGGATAAAAAGTTCTTAACATTACATAATATAAAGATCTTATTATAAATCGATAATAACACTTACATTTATATATTTTCGTCAATTCCTGATGAGAATAAATCGCCATGATATATTTTTCATTCACATAAATTTGACAAATAAATGTTCGTCCGTTCTTTTTTAATAGCGTAAAATTAAAAATTCGTGAATGCCATTTATTTTTATTTGGCTACACTTTTATTTATTGTATTATTTGTTTTATTTTAGTCACATTTGTGATCGTAAATTTAGTGATTTTAAAAATTTAAATAATAATTTCACTGTTTTATAATCGCCACCTAAGGGTTGTTGATGTATTAAGGTTCAATTCAAAACAATTGAGATGGGGCATCCCTAAAACATATGGCTAATTGTCATATTTCATTATAATTTTTTATTTCATTTGTCTTAGGTTCAGGTAGGAATGAGTATACCTCTGTGACCTATTATGTACAACATTTACGGCTGTAATAAATAGATTACAAATTTATAACTAAATAAAATATCAAATAAACTATAAATATCAAAAGAAATAAATATTAATAATATACACAATAATCACTATCGTTGTAATATACTAACCCTGTACTTCTTACTTCTATCCTCCTTTCCTAAAGGTTTTACTCTTGCATTGGACATAAGCCTTCATCAAAGCTAAGCAAAACCACAAAATAGCTAGGGAAAAAATATTTCTATGTATTTTTAATAAAACATTTGTAATATATAATGTATTTCAAGAATTAATCTATGTTTTATTTTCTTAATGATTTTATAGTTCTATGCTGATTTTCTTGGACTTGATAAAAACAATGTCGGTAAGTTTACCCTTATCTGCGTTTTCTACCTTGAACCAACTTGTTTAAGATATGAATCATTTTAAAAAATAAATATTTTTCACAAGTTCAGAAGCACAAATGAATAAAAAAAAAATTACATACCGCAAACATAAATTAAACCTTAAACCCCTTAAGTCTTTCAATATAATTTGAAGTTTCCAAATGATATGTACTTCACTTAACTTTGTATTACTCGATTTTTCGGACTGTTTGCCTACAGATTGGTGATTTGCGCATCAAGGATGAGTCAGATAGATATAAAATCGTTTCAAATTTACATTTCTTAGGAAGTTTCGATTGAAAATAAATATTCCTAAGAAAATTCTAGAAAAATCCGCTGAAGAAGTATTGAGAAGATGTTACATTGTCGAAATTACGACCTAAAGAATTTTCATTAGATATAACCAAGCCTAACTGCTTTGATTTGTAGTTTTCCATAACTTTTTTGGAAAAAGGGGGTGAAAATGGATTCTTGAACACACTGTAAAACAACTATTTTTTCCCTATATTTACAGTGAATTCCCGAACTACGGAATTCCGAACATATGCATGAATTTTCTGGACTTTCTGACGAATAGACACTGAGGAAACCTAAACAAATCATAAAGAGAAAATGGTCACAAAAATTGATGATTTTTTTTTTATTAGTTTAAACATCAATAACTTTAAAAAAAGTGGAAAAGTAATGTAATCGTTAAATAAAAGGAGAAATTTTATTCGATCAGTATCCTATTGTCAATAATATAAAAAAACTCACACATATTACAGAAAAGACAGATATCAGATCCGACAATCAAGATAAAAGCTCCAATAAAAAGTGATGAAACGTTAAAGGAAAGGAATCGTCCAATCAGTTCCCTCTTGGCTATATCGACAGATGGGGTTCTAGTTCAGACATACTCGACTTTTCCAGCTGATGTTAAGAAATAAATAAAGTAACAAAAATGTAAATAAAACACCAAATAAAAGCTGAATATTTTCAATTTACATAATATTTCTATATGAATATTAATAAAAAGTAGACACATATAATACACATTTTGTTGCTCTTTCACTCTTAGAAAATAACTCAAAGAAAAACAATTATGGACAGACATAACTGTTGTAAATAGTATATTTAATAACAAAATGTAATATGGAAAATGTATTATAAATGTAAAAATTATACTAATACTTATAATTATTTAATAAATAAAACCAAACCATATCTAGGATTTAAAAGAATAAGATTGTAAGATGTAGTAGTAGTTCTGAAAAAAAACTGGAAAAAAAATTGCCTAAAAAATTAATAATGAGGAACATGATTTGTGAAAAACACAAATCTAAAGATCATAATATAATATGTTAATTAACTTTTAAATTTAAAATGCGTAATACTTCTTGGATTACAATTTATTCATGTTCAGACAGCTCCTGCTAAAGATGAAGAGAAAACAAAAGAAACACGAGACAAAGGAAGGTACGATTAAAACCAGACTTTCAAACTTTGGACAAAAAAGAACTTCTCCGAACTAACAATATCAAGTTAAAATTAATTGAATCAGGTAACACAGAACTCATCTATAAAGCAAACGTATTCTTTTATTAAGACAAACAAAAAAGTTTCTGGTGAGAAATAATCTTCGAACAATAGAAGATTTTACTTCTTGCTAAAGGATTAAATAACACAATTCAGGAAATTTTTAAAAATTACATCTTACTTTTGTTTTAAAAAAGGAATTTTAAAGAGTTTGCTTGACAAATTTCTAAAATTCATTAAACATATTTAAATTTTTTTTTTTTATGTAAAAAAGAGGTACGAGTACAAACTCATATAAAGGTTTCTGATAGATTTTAGGATGACGGACATTGCGGTAAAATCAAAACGTGAAATAAATAATTTTTCGCAACTTTCAACTCTTACATCTAAATATAAATAATAATTCCTCTCATAAAGGAAGAAGTAGGATTTAATTTCCACAAAAGATATTATTTACTATACATTTATTTATTTCATGTTTTAACTTTACTACCCCGCCTATCACCCGAAAATCTATTAGTAACCGTTGAACCTCATTTATAAAAAAAAAAGAATTAATCACCTTATTCTCCCCAGCTGATACTCAGATATTAATTTTTAAAAAAAGGTATGGTTAGAAGAAGATATTGTCGACAAAAAGTTAAACTCACTGAGTACAAACGTTTAAAAATCATTCCATTTTTGCTTACATGAGCACAAAATTAATTAATATTTTTTTCTAACCCAAAGTCCATACTATTTAAAAAAAACAAAATAAAAAAATATCAACATTATAAAAATTCGATTAGTAAGTTTCCTAAGTAATAAGAAAGAATGTTATATTCGTAGAATATTACAAAGAGAGATTCCCACGAAATATCAGAAGTCACTAGATGATGCAAATAAAAATAGAAAACGATAAAATTATAATATTTCATAACTATTTAAACAAAAAAAAATCTAAATGATAAAAATTTAATATATTTAAATTTTATTTTCCTTAAAAATGTTTGTAATTGACTATTAGGTAGTTTCATAATTTTGATGAATACATATAATGATTACAAAGAATAAATTAACATAAAATAAATAAAGATGAACTAATTTAAACAAAAAAAAAGAAAGATAAATAAATATTTAATTATGGGAGAGTGCTTGGATCGAAACCTTTTCCTTTTGATTTCAGGTAGTGAAATTGGAAGCCCAGCCAATTCCAATAACGGGCAAATGTAGGACTCTTCAAGAATAAATAGCCGGTTGGTAATAAAGTAGGTCCTAAGGCAATTTACCTGCGCCTTACTGTCTCGCCAATACTCAACCAGCATAGCATTTCTGCTATCAGGCGTCACCTATCAATACTTTCTAGGCGTTAGGAAAAAAATAAATAAGTTTTTATTCAATTTTTTTTTAAATAAACATTTATAATTCAAGGTATAAAATTAATTAAAAGAACTCCATTGACAGTAGAAAAGAAAAAAAAATTAAATGTCATCCTCAATTGAGATACTAAAAATAACTTTCAAAATAAATATTATTTTTAAAATTTAACTCAGATCTTGAATATTATAATGGTGTTTTATTATTAAATTCTTCATTATTAAACCGCAAATATTCCCGAGAAACTACCAATTTTAAAAATTAGACAATGATTAATGATAGAGTTACACTCAAGCGAAAAAAGCTCACATTAAAATAATACTTCTACAGACGGTCTTGTATAGGTAACCGATTTCCTGTATGTGACAAACTATCCCAATTTCAATTAAATGAGATTACACTCAGCTAATTAAGTTAATCCATCTAAACAGAACTAGTTAAAATATAGATACTCTGCTTGAATTAACCACTGAACTGAATTCTAAAGTTTCAAGGTAAGGAGAAACAACCTTCGCAACGGGAAGGCATGAAAATGTGAGAAGTATGCTAATAAATAGAGAGACCTTCAACAAGATGATAATTTAGAATGAACTGTTAAGTGGATGCTTTTAAATATTTTGAAACAACAAAACAAGAACAAATAATTTTTAAAAAAGTAATAATTTGAATTATATTAAAGTGATTGGCTGAAGTAAAAATATGAGTAAATAAAGCAATTCAACGAATTGCCGAAGGAAAAAAATAGTGCTCTCAAGTCTTATTATTTAAAATAATTGCACTTAATTAATAATTAATTAATTTGCTAACTAATGATTTTCAAACGCAGCAGAAATACACGAACCTCATCTTTACAAGAATACACCAAGAATTTAGTTAGTAAACTGGGTTGACAAAAAAATAAACAAGAGGTTTCTTAAGAAAATACATTTTTTTTTTACATGTAAATTGTATAAGCTTTTATTTTTCCAACCAGTTCATATTACTTTTGAAGACCAAGGAGGCTTATAGTTACTCTAATACTATTTATTAGTTCATTAGGTTAAATAAGACAAAGATAAAAGAACAACAACTAACGAAACTACATTAAGTACTTTCTAAACATAAAATGCTAATAAAATTATATAAAAGTAATTGAATTTATTGCATACCAATAAAACTTTATTGCAATAAGAAACATTATTGATTCCTGATTAGAACTCAAAGGGAAAAATATCGTAAGCTCAATTTTTATTATTTCAAAAACACTTCTTTAAAATAATTAATTTACTTCCTATAAAAACTTCCAGAGCAAACATGGAAAATATTCGAAAAGCAGCATAAAGAAATAAAAGGACTTAATTTTTACAAGAATACACTAAGTATTAAAAAAAGTTTTATTTATCTGCTTTATTTATATTAAATCAATTAATATTATCAATTACAAAATCATTAATATTATTGCTAATATTTCTATGAGGAATGCGGTGGCAGCATAAGGCGCGATGCTACTAGCTCCAACGACCCTGGGGCGAATCCAGCTGGGCTCAAATTGTTTTCTGTTACACTGTAGCCGTAAGTCAACCCTGTGGATTCTGTAGCCTTACCGGGGTACACCCAGCCTCATAAATTGGGTATAAATCTGGCGGTCGACCAAATCACCTCCTTGCACAACCGTTGGTCTAGTAGTAGTACTTCCTAACAAAGTACTGAACCCCTTACTTTTCATGGGTTGTAGTGGTATAGATTTTACTTTAATTCAATACTTCTCTATGCTCTATTGTATACCTAATAATGCTCTTAAAAATATCATTGTAAAAAAAGTAGATCTAACTTACTAAAGCATAAATGAAGCATTAACACCATTATTGTTATTAGATCTGAAAATCCCTTTTTTTCCCAACTTACACCTCTCGATTTAAACCCTCCACTGATTAAGATATAAAAATTACACTAATTTTAAAATTAAATATAATACATATTTTAACAATAAGTCAGTAAATAATAACAGCATGAAGCATCATCTTCCACGTGAAAGAGATAAGGCTGAAAATAAGATTTAGCAACAAATTATTTGTTGAATATTACGAAAAATGATTTTAAATAATCTATAAAATATATTTAAAAAATACAACGAACTTCCTTTTTCTACTAATCTAAGTAATTGCTATTTCGTGGTTTCGAATCGCTCTGAAACCTAAAGTGCGAGAGATTGATTTGTAATGGAGTGATGACGTTGGCGAAATAGATTAATCAATAGAAGCTGAAAAATGCTAACCGGATCAATTTTAATAATGACCCGCGATACGTCTGCTTGATTTATTGTCGGCAACTCTGCACGCCATTCGAGGCCGAGCCTCAAATATACTCTAACGATTTAAAATAGAAAATTGTCGTGTGGAAAATATCTAACGAAAAAAATATCGACGCATTTGATTTCGTCATCCATAAGTGCAAATTAAAAAAAGTGCCTAAATTTTGATTTTTAGTACTATTTTAGCATCCAAACCACATTAAAGACAAAAAGATACTAATTTTAAATTAATCTACTATGGTATATTAAGTTTTTATTGATTTCAGATATTGAATTACCGAACACATTAGCAAAATACTCTAAAAGTGTTGTATATTTTTACATTAACATAATTTGTTGTCAGTACCGTGAGTCTTTGTGAAATAAATAATAAATATAATTCCATCGTTAAATATATACTGTTATATTTATAGAAATTTCCAACTACATTATATAAATATACAACCCATAAATGTGATGTTGGTCATATTACAATATTATGATACGATCTTTCAGATAATATGCCTATTTATAGAACTCCAATAACATTACTAGAGTAGGTCTCGAAGAAGATAAAAGAACACTGACACAAAATATGTTTATATGAGACTGGAAGGTTTCTTAGCCTATTATTTAATAAAAAAAAATCTTACAAAAATGTAATTAAGTGAGATAAAACAGATAACTCTGCAAATATTTTATGAATAAAATAAGTTATCTTTTTTTTTGTCAAACTATGTGTTTGAATTAATTATCACTTTTTAATAAATTTTATTAATTTTTTATTTTATTATATAAGGCAATTATAATAATTTAATTGTTATTTATTATATTAGGAGCTTTAAACTTAAATGTTTCTTATGTTTAATTGCTTGTATCTTTACCTCTAACTTGTTGTTCTAAAGAAATCCCGTTTGAAATATGAGGTAAGAACTAAAATTAATTTATCAAAAAGAACTTTTTGTATAGATTAATTTCTGTTTATATAATGAGTCCAGCAAAAACGTCATTTAGTATTTCTAAAGGAAAAAGATTCTTTATTTGTTAAAGATTTAAAAATGTATGGACTTTTATTTGCTTTCATTTTAATACTCAATTTTAATTATTTTCGAAGCTCATGTTGATGTAGAAGTGAGTGATATATCTGTAATTCTAAAATGGTTTTTCAAGTCAGGCACCTAA
The DNA here is from genome assembly GCF_000696795.3 of Halyomorpha halys. NCBI lineage: Eukaryota > Metazoa > Arthropoda > Insecta > Hemiptera > Pentatomidae > Halyomorpha > Halyomorpha halys. The sequence goes on along the minus strand of NW_027108785.1, from coordinate 1,004,523 downwards.
ACTAATTTCTCAAATGACTGTGTATAAAAATGGTAATTTCCAGAAGCAAGTTTCAAAAAATAAAATAAACAAAGGAATAAAAAAAAAAAGGGAAAAATAGTGAGAAAACTAAACTGACCTATGTAATGGGCAGACATTTTTAAACTAAAATAAATAAAATTATCAACATAGCATCATTAAAGCAGAAAATATAAGAAAATATTTAGCAAAGGTATAAAATTTCAGGTCATCTAAAAAAAGAAATATCTTTTCTCTCCTTTGATATCATTACCTCTGGGAGGTCTTAGAGTTAAAAAAACGGAATCATTTATTGTTTATAAAAAAATATATACCAGAGAAAACCTCCTGAATAAGAAATGAGGCAGAGATCCTGAGAAATAACAAACAGCCAGCCAGAGTTTTCTCTTGGAATGCCAGGGAGTGTATACAGTCCCAGCTCCCTGTCATGGCTGTCTCATCTCGCTGCAATTATAGTTGTTAGCCCTCTTCTGATAGGCTGCCTGTTTGTGGAGCACGAGACTGTGTAAGGATGGGATAAAAATTGTAAGAATGATGGAGTCTGTTATATTTTAAAAAATACAAACACCTATAAAAATAAACTAAAGAAATATATTATATTATTTAACAACATTTTCATCACAACAACAACTGTGTTCAACACAAATCTAAATACAATAGTCATAGCAGAAATTTATATAATTGAATGGAGGAAAAAAATACATCAAGGTTATAGGAAAAATTTCGGCAGAAATTGTTCGCTCATTATCTTGAAATCGTTTAAAATGAATCATAAGCTCTTTTTACTTGTGAAAATATAAAAATATTTTAACATAAATAAAAAGTAATAGATAAATAGTGCACACTACCTTTGAAAAATGTATGTTCAGTTCATTACTTATGTAGTTATCCAAAAATCAGTTAAAACAGATAACAATCATATGATTTATCAAAATAAATAAACTCTATGGATGACTAAATTATTTTTTCTATTTAAGCAAATACTAATGAATTCTCTCATACATGAATTAATAAAAATAATTGCCATATTTTAAATAAAAATATTATTATTTTTAGTCAGTATTTATAACTACGATAAAATCTGGAAAAACTACTTTCATTTCAAGGTCATTTGTAGTCATAAGTTCATCTAAAATTTTTTCTTTGTTTCTACTTGCGCCTGAAGTAAATTTAGGATTGAGTAATGAGCAAATAGTGAAATATAAAATAATAATATAGAATAAATACATGATAATAGAAGATTCATAATCCAGCAGATTGAGAATATTTCTAAAATAAAATCTAGACAAATATCAATTACAAAAACCTAGTATGGATAAGGCTATAAATAAGGGATGGATTATTCTGCAGATTCCCAACTATGAACTGCTGAGAATAAACTTCCGAGGCTAGAGGTGTCTAGTTAAGAGAACATGAATGAAGTTACAGAATAGTTGAGCTAAGACAGAAGGAAGTTGCGTTCCGGGGCACAACTAGCTATCTCCATATTTAATCATTAACAACCCTCTCCAGTACCTAACTAAGATTATTCATATACTGCAATACTCGACTATCTCTACTATGTATATAAACATAACCTGTACCTAGGAGATTAATGACCCTATCATTTAGTATTATTACACATTATACCTTCATATATAGTAAAGAAAGATATATATCATGAAAATTTCGAATTTTTCAACAAATTCACACGTTTTGAAGTCTCCTGAGTCGAAATAAGCAAGTCTCATAAAATAGTGAGAAAAAAAATGCAAACTTTAGCCTAACGATTTTTAAGCTTAAAAAGCTTTTGTCTTACCTAATCTGATTGGTGCTAAGAATGAAGACAACACTAAATCAATCCTTAATCCTTTGCGTTGGCTATCGTGTATAGTATACAATATTAATAAAAATTTAATGTTGGAGGGTAGTACAGATGTATTTAATTTTTATAAATATCGATTTGAACACCTACTCGATATGAGAAAATTTAAATTCTGAAATAATGCGAATACGTTATAGACGTGGAATTTTTATTTCCGAAAAAAATGTACTTTTGAAAAGTGGATGAATTAACTTTTGATAGAAAACTCTTCAAACAAAGAATTATTTATAGTCTTATTTTTTTAATGTTTTTTTTCGTACCCTCCAAATTGAAAAAATAAATAATAAATAGTACAAAAGATGCTAGTTGAAGTTTCCTTCCTTTTTCTACCCATGGGTACTTTAAGGGATGTGCAGGTATGCACTGCGTGCTGAAACGATGCCGCTGTGTGCGCATTTAAACTATGATGAGCGGGGAGGGTTCGCTTTGCTGGTGATAATGTTTTAATTAATTTAATTATTTCACTTTATATTTTAAAAAGTTTAAACAATACCGGAAAAAAATATTCAAGATAATACGAACACTCGCAGTAGTTTTTGATTTATGAGTGTAAAAACGTAAAAACTGTTTTAGCTTGCGTAACTTAACTAGCTTTTGATGGGCCATACCAATTCCGAGGCGATCATAAATGTTAGGAATAAAATTAATATCGTTAATTAAATAAATAAAATTAATTAAGCTCCTATCAGATAGATAAGGTAATTTTTGACCATTTTACGGATGCCTAAGAATAATACCTTCTTCTAACCAGCTTTTACTGTATTTTAATACTAAGGAGTACTTTTAAATTTACCAGATATCTACTATGCATCCGATTTAAGAAGAGAAAAAATATACCAAAAAGTATTGATAATAAACGTTTATAATATAACTGTAAAAGAAATACCTATATGAGTTTCAGAAGAGAGTAAAAGTCCACTAATACTTGGAAATTTGAAATACTGTATCATCATGTCACAAGTAAATGAGCACATTTCACCCTTAATAGACCTCTTGTCATCCTGAGATAGAGGTGAAGTACGCCAGACCAAGACAGCTTCCCCAAGGAGGTGGTATCGATCCCAGACAATATTGGAGTTGGTAAGTGGCATGTTAGGGCGAGGTGTGCCGTCTGGGAGAACTTACTGTGCTCAAGACTCCAGGACAGTCTAATGAGACTGTCCCAGCTAACTGATCTTATACCGCTCCAATCACGTAGTTCTCCAGGAGCACTTACAACTAATTGGAGGAAGAACTTTCACGTGGCTAAAGACTAATTCCAATGTGACACATAAGTACCTACCAGCGCCCATGAGGATTACCTAACAAGAATAAAATCAAAATTAAATGCAAGGTAAAGTTATATCTTAAATCATTATATTATAATAATACAGGATGTGTCGAAAGATGTTCTTTTGAAGAGTCTACTCCGCTCTTCTAGAGCTTGTGATCTCAAATACTTGAGAATATAATATTATCATTTCCGTAATACGCTTTTTCACTACAAAAAAATTAAAACTTAGCAATAAATAATGGGCAAAATGGCATATATTATAACAAAATATTTTATAGCCATTTTATTAAAATTATTATATAACATTATATTTACTATGAATTCAGAAAACAGAGAAACTATAATAATTAAAATAAAAACAATTCATTCATTACTTTCATCGCCTAAATTAATATATTTAAAAAAATAACTGTTAATTCATTCATTTTCATTTTCATATTTTTCCACTAAAGGAAAAATTCTAAATAAAAAAAAAAAAATGAAAACCAGAGGTCAAATTTTTAATAATTTCAAAAAAATATGACTAAAAATTTATGACTTTGTTGTTCATGCTTTATCCAAAAAAAAAAAAAAAAGTGAAAGACTGAGAGAGGGATGTTTGTAAACGAAACAAGAAAGTTACAGCTTACAAGATGATGAAAGGGCAAGAAGAAAAAGGGTTAATAAATCCGTTTTGGATTGGTCATTAGGGCTATTGGGCTGAGGGTAAATATTTGTAAGATGGATAGCCGCAGAACAACACCTCCAAACTGCCCACAACGCCAGGGATTTTCTCCTCTAGGGTTCTCGAGAAACCACGACTCAGCTTAAGTCACCCTCCCCTTCACGCCCTGTCCACTTAGCCTATATTTCCTAGCGGGCTCCAACTAATAACTTTCATCTTGAAGAAAAAAAAATTATTTATAAAAATTTTTAATGAATAATAATACTAAAAGAAGCCAAAAATTAAAAGCAATGAGTATTAGCGTTTAAAATTTTTATTTATACCATAACACTAATGGTATATATATGTGTGTGTGTGTTTTTTTATTATTTTAATTACGAGATTTGATTTGTTTTTTTAACCTTTTGGTTTAATATCAGCATCATTAAAGTAAAAGTTGATATACATAATACAATATGTTGAAGAATGTATGGAGGACAGTTACTTCGTGAACGCAGTAGATTGTCATCTACTGTTACAGTCATTGAGAAATAAGATTCCAAAAGGGTGAAGTCCCCTACGAACAAGTGAGAGAGAGAGAGAGAGGTACCCGACAACGGAAAAATCACAGAAGAAGGGAGAACAAGTGAGAAGAAGGGCTTGGGTCACGAAACTGGTAGCAGACAGAGGATGGACTTCTAAGAGAGGAAGTCCTCTATAGAGATCATAGGAAGATGGGGTAATAAAAATCTGGAACGACTAAGACGTCACTACACACCACAACATGCATCACCCAACTCAGCAGCTAGTCAGATATATATTAAGTAATAATTTATAATGTAAAAATATTTTATGGCAAACCACTTAACTGGATAATTTTATAATTTCATTTAATCATATCACTGCAATCATTTAATAAATCATGAACTAAATGTAAATAAATACTTTGTTCCTTTACGTAGTTTATATACTATTATATTACATAATACCACCCCTTACTATATTATATATTTTCAATGGTAACAATATTTTATAAAGATATACAATTGATAAACTGGTGAACACATAAGCCCTTTGAAAAAGAATTTCAATAATTCTAATTTGAAGTACTCAAATAATCTTAATTAATAAATATATATATTTGGATAATTTTCCTCAGCCTGAATTGACCACCAACATTATTTTGATGAGTAATGTAGGCATGTATTATATTTATGTTTGATTTTTTCGATGCACTTACGTTTTTTGAAAAGAAATCATTTATTTTATTTTGCTCCTCATTCATCAATAATAAAAGCCAAGAATTTTGGGCTGACCTATTTTTTT
>NW_027108785.1:991294-999309 GCF_000696795.3 Halyomorpha halys | reverse complement strand
ATATATATATATAAAGTAAAATCACTAATATATGATAGTATGTGTGTAAGCACGCTTTAACATTTTTATTACACTTTTTAATTATTTTATTACATCCCCTTGTCTTGACCAATTATAAATAATAATATCACAAACTATTTTAATAAATATCAGAAAACTGTATGATTTATAGATGAGAGCCTCGGAATATTTGACCCGATACTACTTAATGATCCGGTATGTATCAAAATTGGAATGGGGGAAATACAGGGAATTTGTCAAGGATAGAGACCTCTTGTTATTACGAGAATCGACCTATAACCTGTGGTACAGTAGGATCTTCATTAAAATGCTCCTCAGAGCTACCTAAAAATCAGTTACCCAATAGCTCACTTGAGAATTATTGCCCAACTACGACTTTCCGGTAAATATACAATTACTTTAAATGTCGGTCCACACAAATATACTTTGGATCCACAGAAGCTTTGTCCAGCATATGGTTTTATAATGGAACGGCCCTGGAGGATTGTTTCCAATGTTTGACTAATTACCCTACATATCATGAGAACCGAATCCGACACATGCCGAAGCAAAGCGATATTAGCCGAAACCAGTTGTATGAATTTCAGTATGTACCCTTAGGATTGGACCATAAACTGTTTTTTATATATGTAACCCAAAACCTTTTGCTTAGAGCTGGACACCTATCGTTCCAATAGAAGGTATAATGTTTGTTCTGTTTTTTAATATTATTAAATATGAAGTGACATTTTTTATTTCACTGTTTTATTCTAACGTATGTGGATAGCTCAGCTTGGGTATATTGTTTGTTATTAGTTTATACAAGCGATCTTTAACTCATCATTTTTGTAAAATTAATACAATTGATTATTTATTTCATGTATTTCACAGGATAACAATATTTGTACAGGGGTTGCCCTATAAACAAATAAATAAATAAATTATCATTATATGACTTAGCCTTTCTTGGATGAATACAAATACAGAATTGAAGTAAAAATGTATAATAAAAAAACAATATTTTAATAATTCTTAGCTTTTTACTGTATATTATAAATTATAGAATTCCACAAACGAACAAAAATTTTCTGATAATCTATTTCCAGAAGGCGGTCTCATACAGTCCAGGAGGGAAGACAATAACAGAAGCTTATCGTAGCGAGGCAGGGCTAACCCAAGTGTAACGACTGGAGTGCCTATTGGTCGGCTGGATATCGGCACCATAACACCGGCTTAGCTTTTGCTACCGATTGCGACCTTCTTACTATTGGCCTCGAAATAAACCGCAAGAAACAGCAAATTGTAACATACTGTTGTAAATGGACAAGAAAGATTCATACGTCTTTTGTAAAATAATTTAAGATTTTACTATTGTATTTATAACAAAATAATTTATTTTATAACAATATTGATATTGTTTCCTCATGACGAGTTAGTCCATTCAGATAATTTTGGATTCAAGATAACAAAGAAAACGTTCAAACTACCGACAGAATAAAAAAATATATAAAAACAGTGAAAAATTATACATAAATAAAACTTAATATAATATAAAATATAGCGAAAAGTTCCTAGGAAGGAAAAATGTATCTTATTACCTTACATTCTCTATAAATTGTTAGTTTTTTATGTTTCATATCCCTGATAAAGCCCAGCAAAGTTGGACGAAACGTAGGAAAATAAATAGTTGTTAACTATTTTTTCGTTCCTTTTTTATCACACCCCTGATCATCTCCTGCATATTAAATTAAATATTATTAAAACAACAAACACATTAATTCGGAAATTTCCTAAAACAAAGTGATAGATGTGGTTACAACTTAAGAGAGAATAAAAAGTTAAAATTAAATTGATAACATACATAAAACAATTAACTGATACAGCATACTGAATATTTAAGTCGTTGAATTTTAATTTCAGAATAAATATTATCAAAATTACTAAGAACTTGTCTTATGTCTCAATGAAATTTTGTTTAAAAGAAAACTCCATTCGTCCACTGGAAAATTATAACGAATTGAAACACATAAGAGAACGGCTGGAGATGACAGATAATTAGTCACCTTGAATAGAAATAAAAAAAAGAAAAAAAAAAAGAGGGAAATGAGCGCCGACTTTTTGTTCCGACCGCTATTCCAAGAACTGAGGAACGTGGGGGGAAAACGTGACGAACGTGGTAATGAGAAGACGATAATTATTTATGACGGATAGAAAATATTTATTATATTAATTGTTAGAAGTGAATGGGCGACAAAATCTATTTTCAAAATGATGGTTTTATTTACTGCTTGATTGTGGCGATAATACCAGACAACGTGTCAAATAGAATGACTACTTGGTTGATACAAATATAGTTATTTTTTTTATGTATACATCTTCTAACCATTTGGCTTAGATGAAAAAAGTAAACGGTTCATTTTCTTAAATTCTACCACATTGCTTTTGGTATATCAATCTTTACAAGTACAAATACCATAGGGAGTGAATTTTCAGCTGAATAAAGTCCCGAAGTTCAATTCCATATCAAAAAAAGAAAAAAACAAAACAATTTATGTAAGCCACAAACATTTTTATAAAGACCTGGTTAAGGTTGGAGGTTTGAAAATGATTATAAGCTTAATAAGTACCTGTCATTGAATTATTGTAGACGAAAGAATTCAAAGTGATATAAACAAAAAAAAAAAAATGAATTTTTATTAGAAACCTTACTAAAATGAATTTTTTTATACGTTGAAACAGTACTCCAATCTATGATCAGATCTTACTGTGATCTGATTGGATGTATTTCAGAATGAATAGGAAAAATATCAATAATGCTAATAAGTAGGACGAGGAACATAAAATGTATAGTAAATGTAGCGTAATGAGGTACTTGATAAAGAAATTTTATAATAATAAAATATTAACAATAGCAAAATAATTCTAATGGTCAAGAAAATAAGCTAAAATTTAAGGGTCTAATCATATCTTAGAAATAAACAACATAATTAATGAATTTTCACTACCTTAGAAAATAAAAATTTTTTTATTAAAATAAAAAATAAAAACTTTTTTTTTAATAATGAAAAATTCAGTGGATTGTCTTAGATAACCTACGAGTTGAGATAATTAAAGCTTATTTTTTACAAGAAATTAGAGCTAGTTGTATTGAATTAGAGAATCAACATACATGTGCACACACAAACACAATCACACCCCCAATAGAGCAAAGCTTAGAAAACGAAGGCATTTTCTTGAAGAACGAGATGAAACAGAAAAAATAAATAAAAACAGAAAAGATTGCGTAACATCGTAAACATCATTAACTTCAGCCATCAATCATGGCGGTTATAAATGGTGCAAGGTAGGTAGACCTATAACTGTCACAAGATGAAGGAAAATTCATTAAAGGACACTTAAAATGTCTCAACTCTAAAATAAACTACTTATGAAAACATAAAAAGAGCAAGACACATAATGGAGTTATATTTGAGAAAGAAATTATAATTTTAATCTAAAAGATAATGGACTCTGAGAAAACATTTTATAATTTCAAACTATTATTAGGTATTAATGGGGTAGTATTAAAAAATAAAATGACCGTTTTTTAACCAAATATTTGTATAATTATTTCTTTGATATAAAATACAATTAAAGTTCAAAGTATAGTCCATTGTAATCTACCGTCATTGGCCATCTGATAGCCAATTGCTCGATCCCACGCTGATTCCGTTCTTTGGGATGGCTGTCGAAGAACTCTTAGACCGGAATTTGAACTTCCGCAAAAAAAAAATCAAATTTTTCCCCTTATAGGAAACGGGCCATAGATCGAAACAAGTAGATATCCGATGGTGTCAGGTCTGGAAAATATGGTGGATGAGACAGGAGTACCAACCCATGAAGTTCTTTAAACTTTTCTTTGATTGCTGAGGAGCAAGTTCGTGAGGAACTAGTCTACGGCTCTTTTTCACCTTGCACTGTGGAGAGTAGATGGCGGTCAACAGTATCTTTCAACACACCACACTCCATGGCAAGTTCGCGAGTACTTATGGACGGATTTGACTCACAGCTTCCTGCAGAGCCTCATCAATTTAATGGTTTCCCGGAGCCCTTCTTCATTTCCAAAGTCCTATCCTCACTGCAATTTTTTTTTCTAACCAACGCCACGCAGTGCGCTGGTCAAGGACACCTTCCCCTTCATATTTAATAATTTCACGAGTTGCGTCAGCGGTTGTGAATTTTTTTTTCAGTAATGCCTTAAAATTATGAGAATTCCGTAGGACACAGTCATGTTTCTCCTTTGAAATTATTAAGTAATAGTAAGTAAATAGAAATATTTGCAGTCCTTTGAAATCTTGAATTAGATAAACCGGTCATTTTTTTTATACACTCCATTATTTTATATATGGAAGTGAAGAATCGTTTTTCTTCTATGTATAAAAACTTTTCTTTCCGGAGATTTCTCATCCTCCCTAACAGCAATCCCTTTCTCTGTCAGTTTATTTCCAACTTACATATATATATATATATATATATAGTTAGTACTTTTTTAACGAAAATAATAACGATATCAAGTGATGGTATAGCACTCCTGTTTGTACATAGAATATTGTAATTAATGAAAATTTAAAATGTTTTCAGTTTGTCAGTTGCCACGTTTTAAGAACGAATTCTGTAGTAATATTTGGTGTTTTGGATTGCTTCTGGAAATTCATAAGTTGATTGTTATTTCCATCAATTAAAAATGGCTAAAATATTTGTTTACAGTTATTTATCGTTATCTAATTATTGTAAGCAATTTATTATTTATGTTTTTATTTATGAAAAGTATCGTATTGAACAATACAAGTATAAACCAACAAAACCGGTACAAGAAATAAAAAAAATAAAATAAACCGTCGTTATTATATGTTGTAGGATGATTGTCCGAGTGGCGGTCAATAAATGTATAAAATAGTAGAATAAAAAATATTTAATCCTACCCCCTACTATTTTTACCTTTATTGACCACAACCCGGACTAACTTCCTACAATGTCCTTCATACGGTCAAATATCTTCTTCCAAGTTTTTATAAATATTTTTAAACGCCAATCACTACACTAAAATCTCAGAAATAGATTCTAATCCACATTATTTTTGGAATGTTACTTTGACGTATGAGTCGTAGAGGGGTAATGGGTTTTCCCCTGAAAGTGGGTCATGCACACTAAATGGTTCTTGTTAAACTTTTTGAGCTAAACATAAGATATCTCTGAAGTTTATTATCGATATAACAGTTCTAAAACTTGATTTTTCACCTTTAAATACACACTACTAACAGGCGAGAGCTAAGCAGAAGTTAAAAAAAAAAATAGAGAGAGCAACCATTCCAAAATCCCATCAAGATATAAAATTAATTTACAATGGGTGTGAGGGACTGGTGTTAGGGGGATAAAACGCTGAGGAAATAAACATTTGATTGAGTTCGTTTACGGTAAAAGCTTTTAGGAAATGGCAACATGATTGAATAACTGTCTCGTTATTGAGTGAAGTAGGCCACTCAATTTGACTTTTATAGAATTTAATATTTTATCAACTTAACGAACTGTAAGATAGTGCCAAAGAAAGTAAAAGATTTTTTATTGCAAAAAAAAAAAAATTCTAATGATCAAAGCTTAGTAAATGTGGTAAACTGAAATTAAAAAAAAAATTGAAAAGTTAAAAATATAACCAGGATCTAAGTCTTACTTGCTGATATTTTTTTTTAGTTTAATTTATTTATTGAAATTTACAACTGTACATTATAATGCATTCAGTAAATTTGACCTCAGTTATAATGGAGTGATAAAGGTGTGTAGGGAACTATCCATGGGTATCACTCTAATGACATTTTTACATTAGCAGGTCTCGTGACAATCATCTTTTCAGGCACCTCGGAGGATTGTCAGGAATGGAAGAGGAAGCAAAGTTAGAAACTAGTGGGTTTGGATGGTTAGGGAGTTTATAATAAAAGGAATGATATCTGGTTCGGGCTAGATCGGTTACATATGGAACGTAAAGGTGATTTTATTTGTGACAAAGTACAGAGCATCGAGGATTTCACGAAGGATTTTGGATTGTAAGGATTTGATACGAGAGGAATTCGAAGGTTTAATGGAGCCCTGAAGTTCAACTCCGTATGTCCAGATTGGCCTTATTACAGTCATGTAGATCAGTCTTTTGTAATGAATTAGAAGTTTAGGGCGTTTGTCCAGTAAGTGCTGTAATAGTCGAAATCGACGTGGAGTTTCCTTTTCAGTCCTGTGTGAGGATTTCAAGTTAGTCATTTGCCCAAACGTAGTCCAAGGTAGCGGATCTGTCCAACAGAGGTAAGAGCAACATTATTAAAGGAAAATGTAGGATAATCAGTAGGTTTACGACGAAGGATAATGGTAATTTGATGAGATTTGTTTGAATTTATTTTATAATCACGACATCATTCTTCGACGGCTGTGATATGGGATTGAAGAGTTTGAGATGCAATTAAAGGGTTAATATTAACTGCGCGCGCACATGTGTCATGGGTATAAGTGGTGAGGATAGTGTTAGAGTTAATTGGGATGTCAGCTGAATAGACGGTGTAGAGAATTAGACCGAGGTACTACCTTGAGGAACACCAGCGGACTGATTACTGTTGAATAGATGAATCACATTAAACAATTTTTTTCTTATAAAAACATTTTTCTAAAGCGTAGATAATTCAATAGGCTAAACCACCCAGAATAAAACTACAGTTTAACACTACGTATTTAAAATGTTTATATAGGATAAAAATAAACTATTTTCGAATAACGAGTATCTTGAATAAAAAAACACGTTTTGCGAAATCATAAATGATTTTAAAAATACAGCTTTGTAAGATAAAGTAAAATTAAAATATATTAAGAGATATACTTTAAAAAAAATCAATAAATAGCTTAGTATCGACAGATCAAAATTAAAATAAATAAAGAGATATACTTTTAAAAAAATTAATAAATAGCTTCGTATCGACAGATCAAAATTAAACACTAAACCAGTTTAAACTGAAGAAAATGATTGAATTTCATTAAATAATCAATTAAGACATTTTATTTGTTTTACTGTATACCACTAAAAGTTATAAACTTGATAGCAAGAAACTAATCCGTAAATAACAAATATATAGTATAACATAAAAATAAAATAGTGGAGATGAACATTAAGTAGTGAAAAAGACAAAGGGGTATATGATCATGCCATACATAATACTGAAGACTTTAAAAAAAAAAAATGTGTTCTACAGTTTTTACTCTCTACAATAGTTTTTAATATGGAAAATGCAATATATCCATATATTTATTTTTATTTTGTCTAATCATGTTGTAAGAAGAACTCCGAGATGGAAGAGGATTGGGTTAGTGCAAAACTACATCGATCGATTGCACAACTTCAGACTCGGTAAAAACGAGCCGGTTCCTACCCAACGAAAAACTACGGGTCAAGACAAAGGTATACTTTTTTATATCATCATATAATAGGTTTTTTTTTTTTTTTTTTTTTTTTTATTTTATGGAAGGATCTAAAATGGTGACACATCGATTTTATATATATTTACTCAATGACTTCAATCATAAGTAATTGTATAAAGAAGTACATTGTCAATCTACTTATTCATATTAATTTTATATCTAATCATCCATCCATATTCACAAAACAAAATCGAAAAAAAGATAACTTGATGTTTTTAAGCATTAATTAGGATATATAATTAACAAAAACTTAGCTATAGACCATACTTTAAAAAAAGATAAAAACAAATGTATCAACACACTAAGAGGCCGTAAATCTTAAGTATTATTTTTTATTTTTCTGTTATCAGCACTGCATCGGAGAAAGGATTGTGTTGACCCAAAAGGTTAAGTTACCTTTATATATAATTTGATTTTAAATTTTAAGAATGTATAAATATTGCCATTATACGGAACCGTAAGGAAAAACGATGATTAATGAAAATTTTATATATTATGAAATTTTAATAATACTATAATTAAAGTAA
>NW_027108785.1:986836-991244 GCF_000696795.3 Halyomorpha halys | reverse complement strand
ATATAAACGTTAAAGTATATCACTAATAACAAGGTTTAGGTACGATATTTTTGTAACAAAAAACGTTATAATGATTTTATATGTTATCCATACAACCATCGGTATGTTTTTAAAATCAGCTTGGGGCAAACCCGTGTGAACCAGAATATATTTATTTTCGCATCCATCTTATAAATACCTAGAGTGAACCCTCATTAAGTCAATTTTTATTGAGGCTATAAGGAATAATAAAATAAATTATTATATCAGTTTGACAATAGGTTTATTGCTGAAGAAAAAAAAGAACTATCATTGTTTTTAATGGTCTACGATATTATCGAAACTACCCAGAAACAATATAATTCAAGTCCTGGAAAAAACTAAGATATCCACGAAATACAGGCGAAATGTGAGATAAGAAACCAAAAAGGAAAGATAAACCAAATCCAAATGGTTATGTAGGATAGGAGTGAAGTGCTCCATTGAATGGCACCACGTGCTTAAAGCCTCCTGTTCCTGACACCAAGAAGACAAACTCGCACATATTTTTCCATTCAAACTGCCTTCTTCTCTTCTTATTCCTTTACGTCTTGTGTTAAGGGAATCAACATATTTCATTTTTTTTTCTTTTTTATCGCCTCTTTCTGAACAGGAGAATAAAAGGGTTCTGAAAAACGTTTCATCACAGGAAACCCAAACCTAGGGTAATAAAATAATAAGTTCCGGAAGTTTCTTTCTCGAATAAAACTAGTAGGTAACAGTTTTTGAATACTCTATATTTTTCATAATTGAGAAGGTCCATTTTTCAGTTAGACAGGACTCCCAGTCATATAAAAATGGTTCGTTCCCATGATGGAAAAAGATGAGTAATCCCACAATTTCTGAAACATTACGTAATTTATGAAAAGAAAAAAGTAGTATTCTTTTCATTTTTCTAAACTATCATCCGAAGGAAAATTTACATTTATCAATTCATTGTTTTTGTAAAAATAAATGTCTTATTTTAATTGTTTTATTTAAATTTTAAACGGAATAATGAAACAAAAAAATCGATTTGCTCAAGTCCTTAACTCTACTTCTAAAAGTCGAAAAACTTTGCATCCGTTGATGAGATATAACCTGAAAAATCAATAAATTTTAACAGTGAACTTTTAGCCAACCTACAAGTAGTCAGAAAATCGTTTGAATCGCAAAAAAACTATGCAAATTTTTACATGATGTTTCAGCGAAAGAAAATTTTCACACTTGCTTCCTTTTGACCCATATTCTAAGGTAGTGGGGGAAAAACAAGTTTTTAAACAATTTCAATCTGAAAGCCACGGGAAAGGTTGGTCAAAAATCAATAGTTTTCTTTAATAATTTGATACCTACCGCCACCCGAATTATCTTAGTACAATAAACTAAAAAATGTTTCGTTTATGTATATTGTTTACTGTTTTTCACCAAAACAATTAATAAATAATACAATCAAGATAATAATTCAAATTATTTATAGTTATAATTTTCTAATATGATGATTTAATGTAATCAGGAACATTCAATGTAATACACACATTTTTTGGGGAAAATCTTACTGCAGAGGAATTCATAAATATATCTTTATTTTTATAAGGAAAAATTCATATAAAGTGCATACTTCATGAAACACTCATATAACATTTAGTCCTAGAAACACAGAACTGACCGTAAATTGTTCCTGCAGAAACAAAACATAACTCAAAACTACAATGTCATCAGCTAAACTTATGTGACACCATTAACTCCTCAGGCAGCTCACACACTTGCCTGTCGATGCTGGCATTTATACGCCATTCCCTAATGACCGCATTTTGGCTCATAATCGCGTTGGGAAAGGTTCCAAGAGGAAGGGATGATCTATAGGGTTGGGATAACTGTCGAGTTCCTTCCTACCACGTCCGATAGTCCCTCTGAACAACAGCCAATAGCTTTGCGAACTGTCCAATCAACAGCGATTATGGAGGGAGGAGATATTGAAATCCTCAAGTTCGCAAATGGAAAAAGCCTTAGGCAGGATTGGGGGTCAAATTCCCGGACCCCGGCTTTTCTCGGGGTCTGGAGTTGATTAAAAAAGATCTTATGTTAAATAATAAACTCTTATTGATAAAACATATTAACATTATATTATAATTATGTAGTAGTAAGTTTTGTTTTATAGTAGAACCTCAATCCAAACTGTATAAATATAATTGCCGAAAATAGAATATGTGAAATGTTAGATTGGGAGGAGGTCAATTATTTTTCCCTTGACTTGGCCTCAGCTGACGGCGACCTTGAATGGCATTAATTAATATAAAGTCGAATTTAACATAATTTCTGAAAAGGAGAAATACAATCCATGGAAAAATTTCACATTTCAATAAATTTTAGTATAGAAAGCAAGACTGGATAAAAGAAAAAATATCAATAATAAAAAATAATAATATTAGCAAAATTAATTAAAGATATTACTCACAGAATTCCTAAATATACAACTAATGATTTCTGCAACTTACCTATAAAAAAGAGAAAATGAATTATTTAAAAAAAATATTATAAAATTTTAAGTAAAATAGTTCATTAGGAATAGAATAACATTGAAATATAACTAATTGTAAGCCAAAAAATAACATTAAATAAAACATAAAACAGCCAGACCTAAATTCGGAGAAAGATAATTTATGGAAACACTTAAATCAGTATACTCTTTAGAGGCCGGGTATCATAGAGTGGAGGGTCCGAAGTAGCCAGTTATTTCTGTGATATGAAAAGGACAATCAGCTATGGCCTATCAGATGCCCCGATATTGACTAAAACGTAAGGAAGTGCTGTTTTATAAAGAAGAATAGGCTCGATATCAAATATATATAAACATTTCCGAAGATAATTATATTTACTTTAATTACGTAAAAAAAAAAACAACTCATTTCACCAAACGTAATGATTTTCTAGAAAAAATAAAATATAGACAGCTTCCGCACGTAAAAATGACTGGTGTTACTTAACAATATAAGAAAAATCACTGTTTTAAATTTTGAATGTTCCGTTGAGGTGTTTTGACTCAATAAATATTTGCTTTCTCTAAATATCAGAAATTACATGTTTTGGAAAGAAAAAGTGATATTTCCATTATTGTAAGAAATTTAATTTTGCACAGAACTAATTTTTCCAATGGGTTTCGAAATATAAGCAAACAATTATTTTAAAACACAGGTTGTTTTTACCAGATTTCCCTATCTCTTCCATGAACACAATGGTCTGGTGGATTTTGCAGTTTTTTTTTTGTAATTGATTGGATTGTTTTACACGCTGTGAAAACATTTTGAAATCGAAATAGTTTTTTCACCAAACATTTGTTTTTCTAATTAAGTAAAAGGAACTATGTAGGATGGGCGATGGAGCTAGAATAAGACTCAATAAAAATATTTTAAAACTTTTATTACCCGTACTAGACTAACTTTACACAGTTTTTCAGTTCTACGGAATTTAACATCAAATTAAATTTACAAAAATATTAACGCTGTCATATAAATGTTTGATTTCAATCATAAGATTCACTAGATATTAATTAGTTTAATCACTAATATATGATTTTTTTTCTAATGTAACACTGATTTATAATGTTTTTTTTTTTTTAGTTGTTGCCCCCAGAGAAATATAAGCAATGGTAGAGCTCACATATATTCAAATTAACTATTCCAATATTTTAGCTGATACAATGTTATTAATTATAAACAATAACCGAAAAATAATTTAGTAACAATAATTTTAAAATAAACCTCTAAAAAAATAATAAACTTCCATTAAGAAACATAGTATATTCATCAGGAGATAAGCTTTTGGCGCCCTATCGTGGTCGGAGAATTTTCAGGGTAATTAGTAGTTAACGTGGAAAGTAGAATCTAATAGCCCACAGCAGTTAGGGTTAATGGCCTCGAAGGGTAATGAAAGAAGAAGAGAACCTAAATCGAGATCAATTTATGTTTAGATTATTTTAATTTATGGAAGGGTTATTAAAATCAAAATTTACAATTAAATATCACTGAAAAAAATTAACATCGATAAACAACTTAACAGATGTAAGAACGAGCAAATTTAAAAGTATTCCGTAGACGAATTTAATTTACTTTTTAATCGAAAATTTATAATTATTTTCTTATTTATTAATTCTCTTTTGTTTTTAGTTTATCACTTATATTCTGGAGCCCTCCTGGGGTCCACCCAGCCTATTAAATTGGGTACTCTTAATTGGGTAAAAATCTGGCGGTCGAGTGTGATTCTGACCATATCACCTCCTTGCACAACCGTTGGTCTAGTAACAGTACTTCTTTACAAAGTACTGAACCCCTAACCCTTCATGGATTGTAGCAATACAGATATAATTTTACTTACATTGTACATAACTCATAACAAAAAATGATATCACGAATTT
>NW_027108785.1:926552-984081 GCF_000696795.3 Halyomorpha halys | reverse complement strand
ATAAATATTGCCATTATACGGAACCGTAAGGAAAAACGATGATTAATGAAAATTTTATATATTATGAAATTTTAATAATACTATAATTAAAGTAAAAGTTCCCCCCCCCCGATTAAAGAGGAATAAAATTACATGAAACACTTCATTAGACTCAACAACAAATCTTGACAAGATGTAACAATATATTTAATTTTTAATTTTAAAAATAAATAAATATTGCCATTATACGGAGCCATGGAGAGAAACGATAATAAATGGAATTTTCTTGTATTATAAAATTGTACTTTAATTAAAGTAAAAGTGCACTAAGAACAGAGGGATGAAATTACCGTAAACACTTCATAAGATTTAATAACAAATCCTGGAAAGAAGGAAAGTAAAACATATAAATGAAGCACTGAAACCCTTCATTGAAGGCCCAATAAATAAGCATTATGGTAAAACCAGTAATATAGATTAAGTACCAGCGAACTATAGACATAATTTTGTCTATTAAATAACACTACTTTAACTAAGTGAGGTTCTGATGAACATTATTCTTCATTAATAAATATAAATGTGTGATTCACAAAATAGCTATATTCAGAAAATTCTCTGTAATTACATTCCTTTACGGTAACAGAGAACAGTATTCTTCAGTAATGATCAAAAGCTAACTACAGAGCTCAGTGTGGATTCCACCATTTCTAATGAGCAGTTTGGAATTATAATAACCAATATTTCAAAGTTTAAGGAGAAAATGTATTCTTTTTATTTTTTATTAATTTTTATTTGTCGCTATAGAAGAAAATTTAAGAAATGGAAGGATCGTGTTCCAAACATGTAAAGAAAATACTTAAGGACTTGGTTAAGAGAATGTAATGGATGGGATGAAATTTGGTGATAACAATACTAGTCCATGTTTAATAAAAAATCACGTTTTATAAACAAAATATAGGTGATCTAAGAAAATTACGTTAAAGGATGTGTATACGAATAAAGGGGAAGGAATGTGATAAAATCGATACGAGGCACACTCCCTAAAATCGGACATATAGTTCGATCTATTATGCCCGTACACCAAATTGACAACAGAAAGGAAGATACGAAACCAAATCTGCTCCTTGATATATTAAACGTAAAATGTGAGGGAAAATTGATTCTGAGGGCATCTTTTAATTAATTTTCTGCATGAATAAAAAGCTTCGCTACTTTCAGTAGTGAGGAAGAAAACAAAATCCATCATAGTACTTAAAATTAAGTATTTCAAAATAAACATCTGCAACCTCATTCTAATACTGTTTATTTGAACAACGTCACAAAGCGAGACAAACTACTTCATAAACATAAAGCGAATAACTCAAAGACAAGAAATACAAATGCAAACTAACCTAGGCTGGTTAAGAATAAAGCCATATGAGGAGAAACGAATTCCATCGTAGTTAGCTAAGAGCACCTGACAAGTAAGGCGATGTAAAAGCGGAACGGTAAACACGATCTCGACAACGTGATAAGGCTGATATAAAAAGGTATGATCTCTTGATGACGTCACCGCTATGACGTCATAGCCTGCTGGAGTGGGAGCGAAAGACATTTCCGAGCCCATGTAGGGGGCAAGGTGATCTACCTTCAGATATTTCAATCAACATTCCACTTTAGAAAGGGATCTCTACTAGCTAACATTAGTGTGTTCTATGTAACCTGTTTGTTAGTGTTTAATCTAACAAGGACCACAAGGTCGATTTAAGGTAATAAGGTATCGGATATTTGTCTGCATCCTTTAATAAAAGCAAGTTTATACAGTGAAACTAAAATACCAATAGGGAACTTCCAAGGTGAAGTTTATTGTTTGCAATTACAGAACTATTATTCTATATCGTCACTAAAGCTATTATATTTATTAAGTCCCTAAAAACAATTCTGTAAACAATTAAAAAAACTCGTTACAACTATCTTCTTGGGTACATATATAATTTTTTTAGTTGCTTTGGATAGAAAAATTAGGCATGTTTTTTTATAAAATGAAGAGCAACTTTAAAACCAAAGCTACCTTACGTGTTATTTTAATACAAAATATAATTTCTTAATAACGTAAATAGCCTCACTGGTTTGAAATAAGAATTAATCAGTAATTGTAAAAAATACATATACATATTTTTTATTCAATATAATGCTCAAATATATTCGCTAAAAATTATTAGGTAATATTTTTGCAAAATAAGCGAGCCGCTGTATGTAGATTGGATACATTCAACAAATTATGTATTTTTGTATTTCACTGATAAGGTATCCACTCTTATTAGGTGTTTTTACTAGAATATTCATTGAGACCAATTGATTTAACACTGCAACAACATAAGTGATTTTTTGGATACTAAAAAAATTTAAACTTATTATAAATTTCTTTTAAATCGATTTTTCACAACAGGTTAAGTACAAAATATAATTACTCAATAATAAATATAGAAACTTCAGATACCGATGAGTTCTTGTTAATTTAATTTAATTGCATCTAAAAAATATATTCAATTGTCTTAAAATAAATCACAAAACCACAGGTTTGTTTCAATTAATTAATTCGAATTATTAAAATTCAATATTTTAAGCGAAACGGTAGGAAAAATTAATGGAAGAAAATTGAATAAGAATGACTAAAGATTTCCAGATAAATGATAAGAGGTTTCCATTAATAAACAATAAATGACGATATGATTCAATATAAGGTAAAAACCTTCATAAAACTGAGTTGACATAATGATTCATCATAATCTACACGAAGAGGAAATACAATTTGAAAAACAAATTCTCATTAGATAAAATACTCGAAGGTTTTCCCAACCGTGATTTATAAAAAAAAAATAATTCAAGTAATTAAGTATATAATTATATATTAAATCAATTATCAAAACAAAAATATATATATCGAATTTATTTTAGTAAATAAAGTCTATCGTTACAGGGGTGATGTGCTAGCTCAAAAAATAATATAATATTGTGTTAGTTAGGTTTAAAAGCATATCGCGAAGGTAAGTTAGTATCGTATAGTTACTATAATCATTAAATATTATTATCGCTCCTTTTTATTATAATATTTCATGTTAATTTTCTTTAATACACAGGTACTGGTTTATAGTAAGAATAAACGGTTGAGACAGAAGCGCAGGGAACTTCCAGAGTCTCACTTTTCCTTCTCAAGTAAGGGAAGAGACAAGGTCGGTTCAGAGTTACCTATGCTGAATGTAAATATTTTATATAGGAATGAATTTAAGATGTTATTTTACTTTACATTTATTTTATTTATTTTTTTTTAATGTATTAAAAGTTCTGTTGAATATAGAGAAGACAGAGTTAAACACTTGAAGCTAGAATGATGAAGAACATGCATCACCACCTGCAGCTTTCCACCCACCCAACTAGCTATTCGTATACAATGTAAAGATATTTTATGGCAAGACCTTCCATCTGATGGTTACTGTATTTCATTATAAATGGGTGTATTAAAATTGTAAATAAATACTTTGTTTATTTATGTAGCGTTGAGCGATATTACCCAATACCACTCCCTAATATATTATGTATTCAATGGTAAGAACAATTTATAAAGCTACCTAATTAGTAGCTGGTAAACACGCTACAACTTTGGAAGAGTAATCCAATGGACCCAACTAATTTAAATAATTTACGGTAATTAATTTCAGTAATTATCCTGGCATCCCATAGACAACAGGTATGAAACATAGCAACCAATTTTGGCAAATTCATAAACGTAGTTTCAGTAAAAAAAAAGTTTAAGATGGACAATACAGTATCCTTTCTAAATACTCCACTAACGCCTGTTGAACAGATTCGGTACTTAGGACTCGATCTTGACAAGAGACTTACTTGGAATCTACACACTGAAACGACAAGAAACTGCTCGTAGATTCCGATTGGTACAACACTTACTTGACAACCGCTCTAAACTTCCCAATGACTACAAAAAATTAGTATACACTACGATAATCAGACCAATTTGGACATATGGAATTGAGCTCTAGGGCTCCACCAAACCATCAAATTCCTCCCGCATCTAATCCTTACAATCCGAAATCCTTGATGCTCCTTATTACGTTACAAACAAACTCATTCACAAATACCTTAACATCCCATTCGTTGCATATTTGGCCCAAAACAGATATGCGCCGTTTCATTCCGAACTCCTTAACCATCCTAACCCATTAATTCTTAATCTTTCATCCTTAACAATCCCTGATAATCCTCCGAGGCGTCTGAAAAGAAGATGGCCATGGGACCTTCTAATTTAAAGTAATGTTTGAAGTACCACCAATAGGTGGTTCCTTCCCAAGATTTTCAAGTATTTATGAAACATACAACATATTTACTTATTGTATTTATTATTTGTACAGTTGTAAATCACATTAAATAAATTTTAAAACGGACAAATTTAGAATGAATAAAAGGTACAAAAAAAAAAACTATCAGGTACACGAATTTTTTCACTATACGGGAAATGATATATGATATAGAGCTTCTTATAGGTAAGACTCCAAATATCTCCCTCAAGGATAGGACTGTAAATCCTCTTCCATATTCTCCTTTCAAATATATGGAGCCGATTCCTTCTCAACATAGATGAGGGTCGTGTATATAGCTTTAGTTTGGTATTATACGAGACAAACCTACTTTTCAAATGATGAGAGAGAATGAGAACGATTTGTCAAAAATATACTTCAACTTATTTCCTGATCTAGATCATTTCGTCAATGTTCTGTAAAAAAGTTTAATTCAATAAATCGGATATTTTATAATTATTTTTTTATCGTATAGTCCTGGATACTGATTAGTTAAAAAATGTAAAATACGATAAGGGGTGTTTCATGTTTCCGCAAACATATCGTAGGATTTCCATTCTATTTTTTTTTTTTTTTTTACAGTCGCCTTTTCGATATAACGTCTACGATTCATTGAGTTTACTTAGAATTTAAGACCAAAATCTTCACTTTTTGAAATCTTTATTTTTCAGCTTCTGATTATTCATATATATTCCTCAGTGATGAAAAAATAAAACCGAATAATAACTTAAGAATAATTTTAAAAATTATCGGCTAGGTAGTTATTGAAGGATAAGAATCTTAAAGTAGATATGTACTTATTTTTCTGCGGTCTGATGAAAAGTTTACTTTGATTTTTTTTTTTTTCTGGCGAAGAAAAAATTAAGATTAGATTGGGATTCTTATATTTACAAACAAATTTCCTCTTTTCCTCTCACCCCTCCTTATCTACAGATGATCGCAGGTCTCCAGAGAAAATTCCTCTAATGAGTTCTTTGGCTCGGTGCTATCACAATTATCAAAGAGAAATTACAAATCCAAGAAAGAAAATGCTTCTTGATCTTGGATCAGAGAGGTAAAAATATAATTTATTCGTGATGAGAAAAAGCAGATTGAACTAGAGCTGTTAGCCAACAAAAGTTTATAACAGAAATATAAACAATTTCACACGATACAGAAAAAATACAACACTAAACTTATAAGTCTTTAAAACAAATACATATGTTTAGGTCTAGCTCTATCATTTAACCGACAGAAATACATTGGGATTCTTAACATCTTCAACACCTTATATGTTTTGACATATAAGTCGCACGTCTTTGATCTCATAATATATTCAATACAAACTGAATTAATTAACATTCTTTCACATAATTACATCAGGTAACAGGTCTCCCCTAAGTGATAGGTACAAGTGTTATAAAAAATATGAGAGCCAGAAAATGGGTAAAAATAACTCAACGCAATAAAAGACTCCATAAGTGTTTAATATAACATATGCATAAATATTAAGTATGCAAGTTCACAAAGAACCAAAAAACATCAATAGTGTTTAGTTGATTTTAAATTATATGATCCCGCAGACAATTACAAGGACATACAGAACATGGTCTATAATCTTAAATCTGATTATTATCTAAGAACTCTAAGGAATAGGTGGACGAGGGACTTTTTACTGAGGAAACTGCTAACTATATATAAACCACGAGTAGAATATAAAAAACGTTCGTACCTCAATTATTCATGATTATCTTCTTTTATGTCACGACAGAGCACTCACTCGTTTTTATTATTTTAAGTGCAGGTGTGAATAAAACATTGAAAACTGCATTGGTTAAAGTTGAGAGCAAGTGAGGTGTGCTGGGATGAAAAGATAATAAAAACTCCTATTCGCTGAAACGACTAGAGTGGAATCCATAGACAAAATTGAAATAAGAGAAACAACTAGTACATTTCAACTTTCCTAACATTTATCTAACAAATGAGTAGTATTATATTAAAACTCAATATAACCACTTTTGGGAAATAATTATGGGAAAATTATCATCGCAGAAAATCATGTAAGATGATGATTTATTCACAAGTTTCTTGGGTAGAATGATTGAAATTGTGAAAAACCGTACAATTTTGATTTGGAAAAAAAAACACCTATACTTTTAAGAAATAGGTATATTAACTTTTGATAAAATATTCCTACATCCAGATACATTCTAGAGGTACACCCAATTCAATATGAATTCATAAACAAAAGCAATCAAAATGACCATTTTTAAGCCTGTTCGAATACAGAGCATATTATATTGCATGTTATATTGCTACCACTTTAAAAGCTTCCGCAGACAGATGAGACACTGGAGTCCAAACTGTCAGCACTAAATACCGCTGTTAACTGGTATACAAGATCAGATACATGATGTTGCCAAACGGAATTTGAAATTTTGTTTGTTTTGTTAAATTTTATTCACTACTGTTCTGTCATTGGAAAATGTCGCATTGTGATCAAATTATACTTTCTGAAAAATAATACTATATTTTAAAATTACTGTTACTCATCTCACCTGTTGAGAGATCCTCGGATCACAAGAGCTCGTAAAATAACTTAAAAAAAAAAAACCTAAAGCTTCATCAATCTACAATAATGTAACATAATTTTAAAAAATCAATTAAAAATTATAGTACCCCCTTGTACGTAGTTTTCACAATATAATAAATTCAACAGCTAAAAATAGCTATGTTTATTTAAATATTGAAGAAACCTCTCTTTATCAATTGCAAGTTTTATACGAAACATATATTCAGAGACCAAACGAGACTGGTGGTATCACTGATCCAAAATAAAATATGTATTAAAAAAAAAAAAAGATTGACACAGACTGCTTTACTAGAATGATTCGAGAATTGTTTTTGTCAAATTTGAAGAAAATCAAACACGTGTCAGGACTTGTAACAAACAGACAAACGTTTTTTCTAACTTCAAGAAACATTTTCATCAAGAAAACCTAAAAATGACAGATGAAATGTCAAACGGTAGAGTTGATGAAATATTTTGCTTATGCTTGCTCAATACCATAAGGGTTCTTGAGTACTGTTATGATATTGGGTGATCTATCGACAGCCTTCCGTATCCAAATCTACATTTTTTTTAAATATTTATTTATTGATTTTTTTTTAGACCCCTTTCCTGGTCATTCTAACACATGGATAGGAAGAGGGCCATATACAAGTTACTACCCTATTCAAACCATGGTAATGGGTCAAGTTTTGATTTCGTGGGACCGCAGAAATAAAAGTCGACCCCTCAGGCCGGATACGAACATGTCCCGCTAACCACACGCTAAGTTGGCGCTTTAATTCACTCGACTACGAATTGCCCTAACTAAATCCACCTACTGCAATATATCGCACCTCATGTGGTCTTGCCTCTCTGTGGGCACTTCCAAACACTACTATTAAATTACATTTAGATTATCCTCCTTACACCATAAACGAAATTATGTATAATATAAAGACTCCAAAAAAAAAAAAAAAAAAAAAAAACAGTTCTTACTCCTATCATCTAATATGTGATAATCCTCTCAACAGCCTGAAGAATACACGTCCTGGAATGATAACAATGGACAGTTTCACTCGAGTCTTTTTTTTTTACAGTCGGTTAAGTCCTACATTGAGTAATAATTCGCAATATACGATACGGTCGAGAAAAAAATAACGATTTGCCGAAAGTGAAGCTGAAAAGATGGAACAATAGCTAGAGGTTAACTGCTTGGTAAATTAATGTTAAATGGTTCCTAGTGAAGGTCTACAGGCTCATCTGCATAAACATGCAGTTAATGCCCAACTACAGGAGTGTCCTCGCCCATCTTATTCTCAGCAGACTGCCGGTCTAAAAGAGGCTTCGTCGCTTATAACCGGTTAATATCAATATCACAACACAAAACTGGAAAAACATATTTTGGAAATGTATTAAAAAAATATAAGCATACATAGAAAACAAGAAACTCGTGTCAAGATAGCCTAAAACGTAACTATGAGTCAATTTTTGCAACTGTTACCAGTTTATGTTTAGGTTTCTACATAGGAAATAAATTACAATTATGTACATATAAATTTATATATTAGTTATCTATTACTCAGATATAAAGAAAATAACCTTTCAACTTCCTCCTAATGAAATATTTTGTTAGTAATTCAGTATTTCTAATTTAGGAATTTATAAAAATTAGAGCATGATTTGCAAATATGTAACTATTTATAGATCAAAAAATATTAAAAAATCGTTCACTTACATGTTTTTTAAAAGTGTATACACATCTTAAAGGAATTGCAAACGCAGACTCAAAATCGGGTATTTAAAAACCATACATTAATAAAGTTTACTTTCTGAATGATATTTTAGTATATTTTGAAGTAATGAATTTAAATCAAGGAAACAAATCAGTTTAAAATCTAACGCTTTACTATCAGGCGTTTAGAGGATAATTTGCCTTCGGTTTGTTCATAAAAATAAATAGTAATAAAATAACGAATATTTTTATTTGAAAACATAACAATCAGCTACATACTACAATTAAACAAGAGACAGCATAATCTTCATAGAACACTTAAATATTTTCTAAAGAACGTATCTATAAATTCAGAATTTTATGAAATTTCACGATTAATAACTAAACACAATCATCCTCTTCTTAGGAAATATTTAATAAAAAACAAACAAAATAAAAAAAAAACTGGCTTGTCATTTTACGTTTAATTAAATTAACAGCACTTGCTGTAAAAAAAAAAAAAAAAAAAAAAAAAAAAAAAAAAAAAAAAAAAAAAAAAAAATAGTCAGGCTTCATTTCTACAAATTTTATTGAAAGGTGTCCTGCAACTAATTTATTTATTTTTTTTTATTCCTTTCTACTCGAAATAATTTTCTTGGGTAGGGATGAGAATTGAACATTAGAAATTTTTTTCACTAGTTTTTAGTTGGTTTTACATAATATTAACAACAAGAACAATACATTTTCAAATTGAAATTTGAAATTCAAGTTGAGCTGTGAATTTTACTAAGTTTATCATTCTTGAAAGATTGTACAGGATCTCAATAAACATTAATTTAATGTTTAATTTCCTGCTTCAAGCGAGAGTTACATGTCCCAAAAGTTGGTAACACCTGGTAGATAACGATTCAAACTATCGATTGTTAATCATTTATAATTCTTATGATATTTGGAGATTTGAATATTCAACAGAGTTATAGTACCACTGATGTACCTGTGCAACGAAAAGGGTCAAAGTAATATGCAAAAGTAAAATAATTTCTACTTGAACAAAATTTTCAATAAACATATTTTCAAAACCCAACTAGTAAAAATAAAAAACAAACAAATACAGATACTTCAATTAACTAATTAATAAGTTTCATAAAGTCGAATCACAAAAGCATTAATGTTTATTACAACGGATAAATATCATTGAATAATACAATATATTTAATAACTAAACTGAATCTATTAAAATAGTGTAGTTTTGCTTCTACCTAGATTGAAAATAAAAAATGTTTGTTATAATGATCAGAAAAATAAACTAATATTTACACAACCGATAACAAGTAAAATAAACATGGCAAATATAATGTTAACAAAATTTATACGGTTAAAATCAGATAAATGTAAAAGAAATTGACTTAATTTCCAAGAGCTGCCACAATACCACTCTCAGTCCTTTTCAACTAAGCCATGGGATTCGGAATCCATTAAAAATCTCATTCAAAAAGTAAGAGTAAGAGCAAATGGTGTCAGGCTTTAACCTCTACCAAGTCTTTATAAAAAAAATATTATTTAACTAAACAAATAGCGAACACAAACAATACTGTTCAAACTACGAGGTAGAGAAATTCAAATTTCGAAAACCAAAGATTAAAAAAGACTAAAACCTTATCATAACTGTTTTGTTGATCACAAAAACATAAAATCAACCAAAAAAAAAATGATTTTTTTTTCTTTTTCAATTTTTGGGTTACTAATAACTATATACTGTAATTTACCACATTATTTTATTATTTTTTTTTTTAGTATCAAATATGTGAGGTAGTAATATGATCACAAAATCAGAATCTAATTCAGAAAATTTGCCATCTAAAGTAAAGATTTTTAAAAATCTACTAATAATGTTTAAACAGTTTCAGCGAGGCTATAATTAGGGGTCCAAAAATAATGTTTAAAATTCTTCAATAGGTTACAATAGGACTGACAGATATATTTTCAGGAATCAAAATTCCGCTACTTTTTTTTTTTTTATTAAACATGAAAGTACAAAACTAATACAATAAATATTGTTTAAAGTTTAACAGTAGTTTGTCAGAAAATGTCACTTAAAATATTTCGCTTAAAACCATCCGATCTTCCTGTAGTTATACTTCAGCCATTTATTTTCTAGGCAATAATTTTAATTTACAAAAACAAAACAGAAAAATGTATTCAAATAAAATAGGAAAAAAACAGAGGAAATATTATGCTGATAATAAGAAACCATAAATTCATAATGATCACAGGGTCCCGATTTTCTTGTTTTAAAAGAACCATGTTAGATGTAGAATATACAGGTATGCAGTAACTACCTCCACAAAATAGACATAACTGAAACTTTTCAATACGAAAATTATAAAGGTTCTGACACGCTTAAAAGCTAGAATGTCCAAAATAAAAAAACAAAAACAGATATACAGTTTAAAAATCGAGATGTAAATCAAAATATTATTTATGACACACTATTAAAAGTAACAAACCATTCAAAAATATTGTTGTATCTATAAACATATGAAATCTAAAAACGAAAATGAAAAAAAGAGATTTTATAGAATATAGATAATTAATTTTTGGGTGTATGAATAAAATGAATACCCGAATACACACAGGGGGAAAAAAAGTCGGTGATTATAGGAATTATTTTTGTTAAATCTGGCATTGTATATTGAGGCAATGCATCCAACAAATTGATAATGTTTTAATCAAATTAATAATAAAATTATTTTACTGTCAATCCCCATTAATATATCAAATCTATAATGAGACGTACAAACCAATTTCTTTTATTAAACAATGCTAAAATCCGACGGAGTCGAGGAAATAAGTGTGATGAAAGAAAACTTACGCCACAAAGGATTTTTCTAGCGGGTGATAAACGAGATGTGGGGCTGGTTGAGGATTGTCGAGTTTAAAACAAACCATTAGAAAAGTTATTAATCAAAGGACCAAACCACGTAGGGCAGAACGAATATTAAGCGTTAAAATTTGAAAAGCCCATTTTAAATAATGGAGCTAAATTAAGGGCTTTTCATTAATACCAAGCGATTTTATGATATGATTTTGATTAATCATTCAACAATTAATACAATTTTATAATATTTGCAAAATAAAAACAATTCGCAAAGCCTATGATGATATAAGTGACTGTAGAAGTCAAGAAGTTGGTTCCAGTGGTGTGGAAGAAAGAAAAGGCAAAGTAAGGAGTTACTTCTCTTAATGTGAGGTAACGTTCAGATAAAAATAAAGATAGAAACATGAAAAAACAAAAGAGGAAGACCATAAAAAGGAAGAAGTTGGAATTAACCCTTCTCCTTCTTATCATCCCTCTATTTATCTTTTCCATACTTCTCTCTTTATCTTTTCTTTAGAGAAGGAGCCAAATATATAGAGATTTTGTCTTAAATCTACAGCGGGCATACAATACCTTTCATAAAGAGCACACGATTTTATAATTTATTTATTTTATAGGTAAAAACCGTTGATAATTCTTATTTCTTGTATTACTGTATTTTGGAAGACGTTACGGACAAACTGCCCCATATCCATCTGAATTATTTGATATTTTAATAACTTATCTTACGGTCTTTGTACATATTTTAAAATATTTTAACTTCTATTTTGGGCCGTCCGTAGCTCGATGGTTGGGTACTGTCTTACCATTCTGAGATGTATTGGCGGTTCCTGTTCGAATCCGGCCTGGGACGTTGTATTTTTTTATTGAGTGGTGGTCCCACAAAATGAAAAACTTCTACCCCAAACATGGTGATAATAATGAGAATACAAATAAATTTATACCTGGTTGTATGGAAAATTCCAATGCCATTAAAATATAAAAAAAAAACTTCTATTTTCTAATGAACTATCCATATAATTGTCATTGTTAATGGCATTCCTGTTTGTTTTATTAATGGCTCAAGTCATCTATAGAGAACCTATACAGACCCAGAATGGATATGTCAGATTCATTCCTCGGGGTCTGGGTATAATATTTTATATTCTTCGATTTCCTGCTTTATTTATATTTATCGTACGTTCATTCATATTTTTCTGATCAACTTTACTGCGTAATTTAATTCAAATCCTGGTTTAATTTGTGAAAATAATTCCATAAATATGCTATGATCCAGGTATAATAGAGGCATGATAGAGGATCCATTTATTTTATAATTATTTATTATTAAACTTTTAAAGAGACTAAATATAACTTCCTTACAGTTAAAACCTAAAAAAAAATACCTTAGCAGTTAAAATTAAAAAAAAAAAAAAAGACAATAAGAAATTTAACTTACTTATGATAGAACTTAGATTGTATTAAAATACACATTCAAAGAATAATCCCTAATACCCGTCGAACAATTTCCCTGAGATCGCCGCCAATCGATTGAATTTCCATAAAGGCATTTTCTCCCTATCGTGTGGCGACGGTTACCCGCTACGAAAACCTTCTCCAGGTGAGAAGTGTCTGCATAACGGAGAGGAATAAATGAATCTTAAGTTTCTTCTCAATTCCAGCATTGTGAAGTGAAGGAGAATGGGGTTCGGTCCAGTCTTGGCTATTCAAATAAACCTAAGGTAAGCATATAAAAATCCAAAAAAAAAAAATATTTTGGCAATTATAAAAGACAAATAATTAAATAAATCGCTACTAATTATAATAACAAAAATTATCCAAATTGCCTGAACTTTCTCCATTAAAAAAATTTTAATGTTCAACATTTGGACACATCCGCCCATCATCAAGGACAATCTAATAAAAAGTTTTAATAATTAAATCATTATTAACAATATCAAAACATTATTACTTATAATTTGCACACAAGGCTATTATGCCCAAGACAGTTTACACACAGATAAAATGAACCCATAAAACACTAACAATAAGGGAAAATATATTTCTAATATTGTAATTTAATATTATAATATTAGAACCATTTTCATATTTATTTCCTGTATTAGTGCTATACAGAAATAAATAAAACTGAAGCAATAAGTTTCCAATTTTTGCCAATTAACAGTTTTTTTACTATAATATAACTAAGTAAAAAGAGGGTAGCTCGAAAGGACACGGGTTCGAATCTTTGCAGATAATTATAATCTGTTAACTGTAGCCGTTGACTGAGTCCTTAGTTTGGTAAAAATCTGGCGGTCGAGCAAAAAATTAATATATAATAATTAATACACATAAAAAAAGACTAGAAGAGAAAATTTATAAGCAAAATAAATTAGTGGTACTAAAACAGTTCCGTTTAAAAAAAAAAAATAGGGAGAAGCAAAATCGAATATTTCTTGTACATAACTGTCACTTACCACAATGCATAAGATCGAACGTATTGGGTAAATTCGTAGGCTCCAGAAAAGAATGAATTTAATTTTATTTTGAACTGCTAGTACTAGAAATTATTATAGCCTTTTTAAAATACCGACCTGGAGTAACTACCCGTTCTTATGCTACTTAAAAAGACGGAGTGCTCTCTGTCAAATTGCTATTTGACTGAAGAAGTTAACCAGAAGTCCCCCGAAGGAGCGTTATGAAAGAGTGAATAATATACAAGAGATTAGAGGAGGGAGATTAGAGAGGGAGGAGTGAGTTTAATATCACTCTCGGTTTGCACAGCTCTTCATTTCCTAAAGCCAAGTCCAAGTGTGAAAATGGCAGAGATCAAAGCTTAGTGTCCTCTTAATCCACAGGGGAGGGTCGTCCAATTATTATCTAGCCAAAAAAACCTCCCTAAGGCAAAATTATGAATATATACATCAAAACAGCTCAAGAACATTGCACTATTTTTTATTGAATAGGTATATTCAAATGTATCCATACTATCTAAAATATGGATTAATAGTTAAACATCAGCACAGTTAAGTTGTGAAACAAATATTTGTAGAAGGTTCAATATCTTTTTACACATTTCTCAATATAGAGCGATTTTAAACAATAAAAATCGCTGAGTGCGCTCTCACACCTTCCACATACGCACATCAGAGGTCCTACCGGAGTTTTAATTAAATTATGATGGTCTACCAATTGCTGGAGTCCTTTAGATATCTTTGTTTTTACCTCGCTATATAATTAGCGTTGGGATTAAAGCTGATATCAGGTAAAATCATTTCTTTTTTCACGACGTTGTAAATTTTTAATTCGCCGTTCGACGTACTACACGCTTGAAATATGATAAGTTAAAAATTAAATTATTTAAATCATCAAAACAAAAAAACTGCATTATGCTAAAGAAAAAAGTAAATGGACCCAATTTTCAATTAATCAATGTTAATGAAGGTTATACAATTTCTTGAGGGAGAAGGCATCCGCTTTTGCTCTTCGATGGACATCCCAGAACTACGATATATTTTTTAAAAACTCCTTAAGCTCAGACATGCGTACTTAAATTAAAAGCGTCACAAGTTACTTCTTTAAATGGCGACCGTAATAGCCAGAAGACCGTTTCGAAACTTTGTAAAAATACAAACCAATCGTAATCATATTTAATAATAAGTTAATAGTTTTTTTTTTTTTTTAGTTTAGGTTTGATAGTATACAGTTTAAATTAATTTTCTTTTGCTTCAGGACATATATTCTTATACTGTTCACAGTGATAATAACTTTCCCGTACTGATTTTCCAAACGAGTCTTTTGACAATTAACTAACACTAATTTACAGTTTTCAGGACTTTTAATGATAGTTCACGTTGCAAAATTTTAACGTCTTTTCTTTTGTAAAAGTGCAGTAGAAATATAAAAATACAACAGCTTACTAAAATTTATATTTTGCTCTTAACCGTTTATGTAATGCTTAATTGTTATAGGATAAATATTGAAAATATTAAAAATAATTTCTTTGTTAGTCATCCTATTTTTTTAAATATTTTATCTTGTACCAGATCGGCCTGGTGGGCCTTACATGGCTGATATAACCGTTAAAGTCTCGAACAAAAGACACCCCTAACTATATACAATATTATTATTAAAAAAAAAAAAAAAAGAGAAAATTCTTCTTAATAAAAGAGGAAACTAAAATGATAACAAAAAATAATAATATTGGTACACTTAAATAAAACAAACAATTGTCCTCTAATAGTAAAAAGAAACAAGTTAATTTGAAAAAGAGACGAGAGAAGAAAAGAGAGAACAAAAAATAATGAATAAATAAAATTAGTAATAGTAATAAGTAAAATAGAGGTAGTGTGACTAAGAATTAATTTTATATTTATTGAAATTTATAACAGAACGTTCTGCAGCAGTCTTCGGGTTGAGGTTGAGGTTGGGTTTTCCAGGTTGTAGGTTACTGCTTCTTTAACTGTCGGCAACTGGGAGTGGAACTTCATGTACCGTTTGGATGTAATCCTCTATTGACTCCATCTGTAATTTTGGATGCAATTGGCTATTTCTTATGAACCAAGGAGCATTAACTGCGATTCTTCGGACTTATCCTATCAATTGTTAAATAAATAGGTTAGCGAAATTTTAAAAAAAACTATATTATCACAACCAAAAATAGCAATTTGCATGCGCCTGCCAGTTTCAAAACGAAAGTCTTCTTTGAAGGGGCCTTTTATTTATGCGTTCTTCCATTCTCTATTAATTTCCATTTTATTTCCACTCTATTAATTTTATACGTTAAATCTTATTTTTTCTAAAATCGACTTTCCAATGGTATTTAAAACGTCTATATTTCTAATCTTATATCCAAAAATGTGTTTTTCCAATCAAGAAAAAACTATTATTCCTCTTATTTCCTAAAGTTAATAATCAAATCCCATCATAGTTTACGCTTAACTTTTTTTTCACAACTAGTAAAAATGTTGGATGGTTGGATAGGAAAAAACAGAGTTAAATTAGAATTTTTTTTTTTTTAAAGTTCAGCATTTAAGTCCTTTGAAATTATATCAATGAGGATAAAACCTAGCTGATATTAAATATCATTGTACATTGATATACTAAGTTGGTATATGTTCCTAAATTATAAATATAATAACATATAAATTTATAACATATTATAAATTATATGAGTTGGTATCTGTTTCTTTAAATCAAAATCATTTTGACCGTTTTGAGGAAAATTGAATAAATGAGTAAAATCAATTCTATGAAGTGGTACTGTTATTCATTCGGTTTAAATGAAATAAGTTATTGTAAATACCCAGTCATAAACCTGCCCTAAATATTTAATTTCAGTTATGTACGAATTTTCGTTTTTACAACAGATACACAAACAATGTTACTAATTATTTGGAATCAGAGAACAGCAAACGTGTGTTTATGTCGAAAACACGAATTCAAAATATTACTCTATTACAATACTCCCCCATAGCATATATTCTATATATATAAATGTAAAAGTAAAAATATTAACTAGTAAGAAACATATGAAACAATATACTATAAATTTTAAATTGTAAATAAAAACTGCTTAAAATTACTAAAAGGGATCTGTTAACTAAGATAACAATTACAAAATAGAATTACGTTAAAATATATATCAGTTATCAACAAAGGAAACTACCACTTAGACGATATCATCTATTATTAGCCGACAGTATAAAATCAACAGTTATCTCAACTGAATGGAATCCAGCCCAAGATTACTGTAATATAAATGATATGACCTTCAAGTGAATATATGAATTGTATGTTTTATTTTTAACGTGAAAAGTACAACAGAATAGAATATATTTTTATTAGTGAAAAACAAAGTCTTGTACGAATTCATTACACATGATACAATTATAAAACGAAACCTTAGTATGTTGACACAATAAAAAAGATAAAACAAGTGCTTCATAACAAAACAATAAATAGAAAATAAAACAAACTGGATAATACAAAACTATTAACATAATATTCATTACTCCATTATATTAAACTTAAAATAATGAGAATTATTTTAAATAATTGAAAGCGTAATATAAGTACAGATATAACTATTTATATACTACTGTTTATATGCCACTTACAAAATTGAACTTATTACATATTGTTACAATATAAATATAAAGTCAGTTCAATCTAGCTTCACTATCAATGTTCAATATATTTTCGATGTTTTGTAGGTCGCAAGAACCATTTCTTAAAGCCATATATATCCAAAATATATCTTAAAGCAACCCATATATGGATATGGGTGGCTTTAAGATGTATTGTGTATTTTCTTTAAAGGTTGGAGAATGTATGATGTGGTACAACCATTATTGAAATTATTGAAACAGCCTATATGTTAGATATGCTTCAGATTTGACGTGAAAAGTAAAATTATAATAAATTAGAACCAACAGAGTCTAAAGAGTCAGCGGTGCAGTGAACATTTAAATAGAAATTAAACAATAAATTACACTCAAAACATTCATTAATAATAATAATACAAAAAAATTTGAAACTGAATGTTCTGGTGAAAAAGTTGAAAATGTATTAGGTAACTAAACATTGGCCATGACTTAGTTTGCACAATCTGAAATTTAATGCGGTAGTTAATTTAGTTTTGATACCCTAAATTCTTTTTGATATCAACGAAAGAAAATTGTATGTGTTTTAATCAGACAGTTTCTAGAAGTATAGCTGTTTAGTTGTTCGAAAAGATATTTTTATTTTTAAGGTTTTGGAAATATTTAACCAATTGAAAATTTGTATAATACATTTTTTTTTTAAATTCATGGATATGGACATCAGTAAATGTTATATTTACGAGTTATTATAGCATTACGTTGTAGTTTTAGGTTAAAATAAAACTATTTTCCTTCTAGGTTTTAGATATATATATTTCTTAAAGCACTAAGAAACCTAGCTTTACTGGACATCTATAACATAAGGGAACCCACAACTAATGATTTGGACTTCATAAGCATTGTAATGTTTGAGATGGTATTATTGAACACTACCTCAAAAATGATTGTTTAAAATTACTACTTAGTGAGTGAGTAGCTCTTTTCTTTTATATGTTATGATAAAAATTAATCACTGAAACATATACTGACATTTAAGTCTGATTAAAATTATAGTTTTATTGAGTGAGTAGCATTTTCAATTCAAGGCTGACAACTTTCCAGAAATACCAGGAAACCCAAGTAACAAGCTTCTATATATAATGACAACAAAGAACTTTTTAAGAAAATGTTATCTCTAGAAAATATATAATTGAATTGAAAAAATTTACTCCTTTAATTTCCATGAGAAAGAATTCTGTATAGTGCAGATAGTTGCACTATAAAAAATAAAACTATTCTCATCAGCCAGAAGACAATAAAACTAAATAATAGATATAAATTATATAAATATTAACATTTAATTATTTACAAACAATGTGATAAAATTAAAAAAAAAAATCAACAACTAAGATCACCTTGTTCTACATCTTTTCCAAGAAAATAAGACATGATTAATGCAATAAATGTAGAATTAGTCAAAAATTTGGTTCTAAGAACGAAATGTTACTTCTTCAATCATAAATTTTCTTGAAAATATAATAATATGGATTATTATAATTTCTCTATCATAAACATAAAAATTTATTACTAATACTTAATTACTATACATACGTAATCGAAAAATATAACAAAAAATGCACCTAATAATAAAAGATAGTTAAATGACTTAGGAAGAAAATATGAACCACATTATAACCGAAGAAATGTAGTAAAAGCTTCAATAAAATACAAAAATTCAATCTTTTCATTAATATATATTTTTTTAATCCCGAAACAAGGATATATAAAATAAAACATTATTTTTTAGCGCAATAAATGAAAAATGAGAGAAAGCAAATAAACTATGTATTTAATAAATTTAACATACAAATAAAGATGATTTTAATATCATAAATATTTTTATAATTACTACGTAATTCAGTACAATTTTATTTTCAATTTTTATTTGAGTAGATCCAAAATTGAAAAGTTGCTGTGAATTAGATTGTATAACAGAACACTGCGGTAATTTAAACAAATTTACGACAAGTACCTGACTGTATTATGTTCTTGTACAATCGTTTGAAAAAAGTTTTTACACCTTCCTTAGAGTTTCAGATTTACAGTGTCCCATAAGAACTTCAAATTAAACTTTTTTAAGTTAGTTTCCCTAACGGAGCAAAGGGACATTAAGTGACCTAAATGTTCAGTATTTGGAAAGTTAGTCCCACGGCAGATTTAATTTGGAATTGAAAAATTCCATTTGCAAGGGGAGTAATCACTTTTGTATTAATTTCGAAGCTTTATTCTGATTCATTAGTAATAAACAATTAGTTTAATAATTCAGTATTTATTTATTTTTCATCAAGAAATTATCAGCTGTTTGGTAATATTTTTTTCTGCTATAAAGTATTGATTATCAGTAATTTATTGACAGTTTATTTTTATTTTTGTTTTTTAAAAATTACCTGTGTTAGGTTTTACACTTTTTCGAAAAAGTTAAAAATTAACTTAATATATACCGAAAGAAATAGTATTATTTTATTATGTTTTTATAATTGAAATTTATATGTACTTACATTTGAGTAGAGGGTCAAGAAATGTACTAACATACAAAACTATTCATTAGTCACCATGCTACAAATAAATAGTTTTATACTATTTTCTTACAAATAAATTCTTTCTACAATTAATTACATAGGGTAAATTATTAATCTTCCCATATTTATTTTCTTTTTTACACTAATATTTTTATGTTTAATTTTTTTCTTTTCCCTGATTGTTTTTTTTTCATACTTTTTTTAAAATAATATTAGAAGATTGATTCCTTTAGAATAATGTACAGGCGTCAAAATTAGGCTTTAGAGCGTTTGAGTAAATTACAAAATAGAGATGAAATTACAAAATGTCATCAAATAAAATAATACAGTGAATTTAAAAATATACAATTAAACACCCATAATTAACAGAATATATAAAATAATGATAAAACAAATAAAATCAAAACCACTTGTCATATCATAAAACATAAGGTGACTTCTGATAGTAAATAAAAAGAAAAAAAAATCAAATACAATTAAACTAAAAAGTAATAAATGAAAAGATATAATTTCTGCTAGTGTACATATTTACAATTATAAACGAAGATCTAAGACATAAAATACAGAAAATATATAAAGCTTTTTGGAAACTTTCAATTGTTATTCTTCCGGAATTGGGTGGACAGAAGGTAGTCGAAGATACGGGATTTGAAGATTGGAAGGGTGTTAGAACTACGAATACGAGGGAATCGAATTCTATAGGGAAGAGGAACGGATGAGAAAAGATCTACCAAAGGCTGCGGTTCGATGGGTAGTTACATATAAGTCTGAGCAGGTATTGCGGGAATGCACTGAGGACTTAAATTGAAGGATTTCTGAGATGTATGATGGATGGTGGGATTGGATAACTTGATAGAGAAAGGAAGCAAGGAAATATTTACGACGGAAGGAGGGGTAAAGCCACTTCAACTCTTTTTTGTACTTGTACTGTATAAAATTTAATTTATACAATATTATCCCAAATTATAATTTATTTAGTAAACTAATAAATCGAAAAACAACCTTGATTATTACATCTCTTAGCTGTTTAAATAATAAAATCAAGTTCATATTAATAGCATATGTTATCTATTGATTTTTGTTTCCTTAATACTGCAAGGTAGGGAATCTAAGTAGCTGCATTTGACTACTTTTATATCACCAACATGAGGTCGTTGAACCGAAAAATAGATATAAAAATGGCTAACAAGCATTTTGAACACTAATAAAGTCATTTTATAACCAAATCTCGAAGCCTCTGACCTCGATTACTCGCCTTATCCTTTGAGTCAAATCAGTATCGATATTCTTCATGGCCGCAAGGGGCAATCTCTCTCCCTAAGCGATATTGGCAAAGCATTGAGAGGGGCGCCTTTTATGGACAACTCACGGTTTAATACGTTTCTATTAAACCTCCAATATTTATACCGGGCGTTTTATTTCTTACAATTTAGAAAAAGAAAAAAAAATATCAAAGAAGGATTCAGTTAAACTGGAATACTTAACCTGATTAATAGAACAGGTATACTTTTATCAATTCTTATATCAGGTAACTGCACTAATAACTATGATAAGTCAGCAAAATCAATATGGGTGAACTAAGTTTATTATATAAATAAAAAATACACCGAAGCATTAGTAAGGTAAAAATAGTCGTTCCCAAAGAGGATTAAATAACGTCAAAACAAAATCTAAAAGATCATCTTCAACACAATCCTCCCACTTACGTCTCGGTCTAATTCTCGAACGTTAACCCAGAGTTTCAGCGCTAATTACCTTTTTAAAGGGAACTCTAAAATTAACATGTTACTTTAAACATAAAGAATATATATACAATATAGTGCAAAAGTAAATCGAAGTAGTTCATTTAAGTATATGCCATATGCTTAAAATAATGAATATTAAAAATAGATAAAATATTAAGATAAAATAAAAAATAGTACCTACAGTTAAATTAATTTTAGATTTATTAACCAATTATTATGCTTGAAATATCGCCGGTAATAACGTGAAAACACGTAATGGTTGTTGGTCAAACCAATAATTTTATGCCCGTTAATCAATTGTTAATATTATTCTATATAGCGTGCCACTAAGTAGTAAATACAATTTACAACACAAAAAAGATATTTTTAAAAAAAGAACCATCAATACAATATATATATATATATATATTTTTATTTTTTTACCTCTCAAGTAAAATAAAAATTGATAGCTAAGCGAATTCGAACTTTTGTCGAGTACACGGTCTTCAAAAAATATACAAAAATATTAAATATAAATTATTCGTTATACTTCTAATTATTGAGGTGTTGTGGAGACAGCATCTATTTAGAAATTGTTTCTAGAGATAGAATTAACGATTTATTTTATATAACACAGATAAAATAATATTTAAAAAATAAGTCAAAGACTGAAATATGGATAATCTGAATAAAGACAACTAATGATAAAATAATTATAATAAATAGATTGAAATTTAGAAATGAAATACAACAAATAAATGAATAAATGAGAATAATAACGATAAGAATTTACAACTAATAAAGTAATAATAATGAAGTTAATAAAGTCCTTGAAAAAGGAATTTATTTATTTATACGTAAGAGGTATAGAGTGAACGTGACTAAAAATATAAATAAAATATAACAAAGAGGCTACGTATCTTTGTAATATATGCAATTAGATTTTTCTAACCTTACTCTCCAACTTTTTAAATAAGAGAATATATAATATAGAAATACAGCACCTAAAAATATATCACGGCGATTACTGGTAAACTAACAAGCAGATTCATGAGAGTAAACATATAAATATTACTTATTTTATATAACAAATATAAAAAGCATTTAAAAAAAATCCTTTGTGGAATTAATATAACAAATACATCGCAGTTATACGAAGATCCGTTATATTATTATATTCAAAATAAAACAGTAATATTTCATGATGATACCTATTAAATATTTGAACCGAATCGGCTGACTCTAGATTCACGCAATTAGCGACTCAGATAAAAAGGAGAGGCAATTAAGAGAGAAAGGACAGTACAGTAATGGATTAACTTGCTCCTGCATAGATAGAGCGGTGAGCCGAGGCGTGAAAAGGGAGATAGCACCCCCGTTATTGCCCTCAAAGCTGAGCTGGTTTTCAAAAGCAAATGGTACAAGGGATTATTATAGTTGTTAGCATCGTATCCGCTAATATTGAACGCGCTACAGTCGATATCAGCAGACTATATCAGCAGGTGTAAGAGATCTCTATATTATCTTTTGAAAATAATTAATCATAAATAAAAACAATAATTAATAGATTAACTAAATCTAAATATTACGATAAAATAACTAATAAAATGGTAAATAATGAAGAATTATAAATTTTAATTTAGATAAAGTAATTCACAATCAAAATATTATATGGTAATCTTAATTTTTTTTTACCAAGAATAGTGATTAAAAAAATATAATAGTTTAGTAATTAAAAATAACATGTATGCCCATAACTATAAATCAGATTATTAAACACTATTTATATAATTTAAATAAAATATATCAACTTTTTCTCAAATTAACCATCAATCACTTGTGAATTATTTTAAGTTAATTTAATACCAAAATAATTATATTCAAAGCACCATTGAGAATTAGTAACAAGGTATAATGTAAAACAAATATTTCAGAAGTTGAAAAAATTAAAATTCATGCGAAAATGTTTCCGGTATAGTAAAAATATTAATGTTAAAAAATCAGTGGAAGATAGATTTATTATGTTATATCATATTATGATATAATCATAAGATTTAATCAACAGAGATATTTATTTTAATGGTGATGTACTTTACGTATTGTTATCATTATTATTTCATTATAATTTCAATATATTTTTTAATTTTTGTTTGTTATATGTAATAAAAAATGTAGGTACAATATGAATGGATGCATAACGTCCTTAATACATATGTTGGCCTTGAGTTTGCAAGCTAATATTATTTTCTATAAAAAAATTAATTAACTACATAGATAATTTATTTATATGCAGGAAATATACATGTACGCACAAAAATATATTTTTCGTCAAAGCTTCAATCTATTTTTTTAAAATTAAATATTATCTTCAATATTAAATTTAAATAGGCATTCTTTAAAAGGAGATGGTTAGTGGTGCAGTCAAATACAACAGTCCTAAGAAACCACTGCAATGTGGGTCGAAACGTTGCCCGTTCATAAACAGAATTATTATGAAAAATAACCGTAACCCCTTCTAATTCATAAAAATTCAATCATTCCGGTACGATATATTCTTTAATAATAAATTCCTTAATAATGAACTCAAACTTTACACTGACAATCAGAAAATCTAATATGCATACTAAAACAATATGGAATAGTAGTAACTCATCAATAGGTTGAACTAATCGTATAATATGTCTCCCTTTCAACTAGAGCCTAACTCCGTTTTGTCTTGATTCTAAAATGAACTTGCATCAAAAAGAAAAATTTTCAACAAGCCAATTATGACAGATTCAAACTACACATTTATCAGATCATGAATAAGATTATTCACTTATACTAAACTATAAACCATTGTATGAAAGCCTAGGCTCTATGATTTATTTTTTTCAAAGAACGATGTTGGTGGTTTTACGGTGCTCATCAAATAAAACGCAACTGTAAATTAAGAACAAGATGAATATATTTTTTCAACAGGAAGTATTTCTTTCCTTCTATAATAGGACAGTCGAAAACCACAAAGGTTGTGAAAAAACCATTACGCAACTCTCTTGAGGCTGCGGCAGAGGGATCGGTAAAGTTTTGATGAGTTATAAGAACATCATCACGGTGAATTAACAATAGGAAGAGAGCCAACTATCCAAGCTATACATACAATACCGAACTGTAACGAAATAACGTAAAGCACAGATAACATATATACTCACATATTTCATTATTTACGACCTCTTTTGAATAACCTCAGGTGAAAC
Source organism: Halyomorpha halys (assembly GCF_000696795.3). Classification (NCBI taxonomy): domain Eukaryota; kingdom Metazoa; phylum Arthropoda; class Insecta; order Hemiptera; family Pentatomidae; genus Halyomorpha; species Halyomorpha halys. Next base: position 959,030 of record NW_027108785.1, on the reverse strand, counting down.
ATTAGCTGATTAACGGCCAACTCAATATTCAGTTATAAGCAATGAGTTATCAAGGCATAACGGATTTTTTTTAGACCACTATTCTTCCATCTATGTTTAGCTGAACTCCTACGAAGTTAATTAGTAATTTAGACATTCCTTAAGCATTTAGTATTCGTTTGCTAACCATACTAAGGAGTTTACACGCCATTTTCAGTCGCTGAAATATTTGGTGTGCAGCCAGGAACAGGACCCGGTAAGGGTCATGGAGATAACTAAATAAAACATAAAAAACATACGAATTTTAAAGGATACGAAAAATGGAATAATGCAGTACACGTTTGAATCCTCGCGTTAAAACAAAGTTCTGTAATCCTGTAAGTCGAGTGTTTTCGTTAAAAGCTGAATACAGATGAGTGTATTAAGTCATGCTGCATAAATTGGTGATCACAGAAAATGAACTTTCACTAAGCGAAGTTCTCAGTGCTGTTTTTAAGTAAAGGCTAGAGTCTACTAAGAGATACAAACAGATGTATACGTTGCAAAAGATTGAACAGTATATTTAAAAATAAATTTGATCCTTTTTTCTCAACTCAATTCTTTTCAAAACCTTCCAACGCTTCGACCCTCAGGTCATTTTCAAGGATACCTTTACTTTGTAGTCATTTTCTCTTTTAAAATTCTTAAAAATGCCGCCTAATGGCCCATCCATAACTTCTTCTATATAACTCTTTCTTAAATTTAAAACTTGTATTAACCACTTCTCTTCTTTCTTTCATTAACATTTAACATACTGTTGAAGGTAGGTTCTGTTTAAAGTTTGCAAATGTAAATGAAAGAAAGAAGAGAAGTGGTTAATACAAGTTTTAAATTTAAGAAAGAGTTATATAGAAGAAGTTATAGATGGGAAAAAGGCAATTAGCCGGCATTTTTAAGAATTTTAAAAGTGAAAATGACTACAAAGTAAAGGTATCCTTGAAAATGACCTGAGGGTCGAAACGTTGGAAGGTTTTGAAAAGAATAAAGTTGAGAAAAAAGGATCAAATTTGTTTTTAAATAAACTAAACCACTCTCAAACAAGAATATATTAATAAAAATTAATCTAATAGATTGAACAGTGGTTTTGATTTTGTTTCTTGCATAGATATAGAAAAAAAAACTCATTTTTTTTTTCACCAAAAACTGTTAATAATACAGGTTTTTAAAATGAAAATAGAAAATTTTGAATAAAATCTATTTTATATTGTTCTTCGTTGTTGCAAGTTACGGAACGATCGTCCCATATTCATGCACTTACAATCCTAAAAATAATTTATTTTTATCAACAATTTTCATCCATGTCATATATATATATATAATGTATTTTTGTTTTTTTTTTAAATTATAGATCATGGTTGAAAATTGTTTCACACTGCATGTTTAATTCATTTTCCTTCACTATAGGTGCTTTCATCTCTCTCTAGCACAAACCATTGCTTTATTTTGGATATTACTTCTTTGGAATATATCAACATGTCCAGTATGCTGTTTTGTTACCTCCCTATTAATATATCCAATTTTATCTACTGCGTTATTTAAATTAAAATTTATGATTTGACTATTTTATTCTCACTTATTTTCTCTGTTTTATAATGTTATAAAAATATAAAATAGATTATATACATCTTTAGAAGTTTTTAAACTTCAAAAATGTAAAGAAATTAATATAACCAAACTTCCTAAAAAAAAATCCAGAAAATAGAAGAAAAAAAATTGTTACAATATCAAACTAATACATTTTTTGCATTGTATGCAGAATACAGTAGTTAAGATACTGTGCTGACAATGTGTTATATAAATTGTTTGAAATTGGGTATTGAACCGAAACATGGCAAAAAAACCTTTCTACAAATATGTAAATTATGGATTTGAAAATGTGGTTATACTTGCGTCTTAATTATTTTAGATTAATATCATAAATAAATTACTTATTTCTACTTTTATTTTTTTTCAATAAATTCATTCTTTTAAAATAATTTTATTTAAAACCAGATCGGTCTGGTGGGCCTTATAAGGTAAATTTAACAGATACAATAATCTACTTCGAATTTTGCTAATTAAGTAAAGATAATTTTTCGTAACATTAGTTCATGGCCACATGACATTTTGGTATGTACATATGTTATTTACAAATTAAATTATGAGTAAATAAATCACAGCACGTGTTTTCAAAATATAAATTTTAAAAATGAGGGAGTGAATTGCTAAGGTCTCTAGACCCATACAGTGAAATAGTTCATAGAAGAGAGGAAGAAATAAAAAAAAGAAATATATATATATCATAAATCAATTATTTAATTTTCTTTTGCTACTTTTTTATTAACACATCATTTCTTATCAAACTATTTCGAATCTCAATAATTAAGTAAAGATAATTTTATTTAACATTAAAATTAACTTAACTTGGTGCTTAGTTCATGGTCACTTGATATTTTGGTATGTACATATGTTATTTACATAATTCCTAATTATACTATGCTAATTACATAAAATTGGTTTTAGAAATAAAATTATAAGTATATGAATCAAAATATATGTGTCCAAAATATTAGAAATGAGAGAGCCAACTGCTAAGCTCTCTAGACTCATCCAGAGATATAATTCAGAAAATATATAAAAAAAAAAAGTGTGCGTGTGTGTGTATTTATATAGTTGATAAAAATATGTATTAGTACAATAATATGCTGCTTGATCAAACAACGTAGCTGTAAACTCAAAATATAAAAAATCATGTACATAATAAACGTAGTTTTGCAGTTCATTGGTTATTGGGTATAAAGAATTTTAGTGCGAAAAAATAAATAAAGAAAAGTGAAAATTTAGACTCTTCAATCAGACAATACTTAATATTAAAATAATAAAGTCACACTGTTTTGCTATAGTTCTCAACTAATATTAAAACCAGTCTTCGCGAATTATTTTGTAAAAATTTAGCATAAGTAAATAAATAAACAGGATAGCGATGAAGATTCTTTTAAAATATAATAAAAAAAAATATCGGAAGAACTGGTTTGTATGAAAACTGGAGGGGAGTGGGTGGGCGTGCTTGGGACAGGCAGCACAAGGACATAGCGAATACTTTGACAATCCCTTTCCTCATAGCTTGCTCAACCTCTGCTGTCAGGGGTCTGCTATGCGGTAATCGGGAAGATAATAACAGGAAGGTATTGTACTCAGGGATTAAGGAGGATTCCAAGAGAAGAGCAATGTCTAGCTTAAGTCTGTGAATAAAGGAAAAGACAGCATCTGGGCAGCATATGGAACAATAATTCATGGGGAGATCTTAATAGTGAGGAGAACAAGGAACAGATTATCTAAAGAAGCTTTGAATTCAAAAAACAAAAACCTAAGTTTCTAACATAGAAATATCTTCAACTTGAAAAGATAGGTCAGAAAAAATATTACAAAAAAAATTATCAAATGTCTCAAATTTATCATTCTAGTAAAATGTAATATTATGAACATCCAGTAAGGTCATATTTATATTAAAGGCAAAATAAAAAAAAAAATCCAGAAAATTTAATTAAATATTTTTAATTAGTATTAAAAAACTAATAAGATCGGTAGAAATTCAAATGGAAGAATCGAAAATAAAAGAGTACACAAAATAAACCCAAACATTTCTATGATTTTTTTTTCGATGCCTAGTGCTATATGAACCAAGGAGGTAGGAATAAAATTAGACACTACAAACTTATGTGTCAGTCTCCATAATCTCTCATGCACGTAGATACTATGGGATACATCACTATATATTTTTTTACTTAGCACACAATCGACTTTGAAATTTCTGGAACAAGTTACACAAAGTTTCAAATTATTAATTTTCTTTATTTCCAAAAAAGGCAGTTATTGCTTGATTTTCAAATAGAAAAGTTACAGTATCATTCCTGAGTTATTCAATTTTTAATAAAGAAATGAAAACATATTACTGCCTGAAAAGAACAATTCCCTTTCAATAAAAAAAAAATTTACAATTTTAGCCGTAACACACTTAATTCTTGAAAGATATATTTTAGATTTAAATATAGAATAAAACACAAATTCTTCAAAAGATAATTAACAGATTAACTAAAAGATTTAAGTTACCTGAACTCATAGCGGTGAAAGTAGATAAAAAAACTTACCTGAAACAACAGAAAGAATAGATTAATATAACAGCAAACATTGGACTAACAACTAAAATAATATATTATACATTATATTAGTAAAACTATGTTTTAATTGATATTTTTATATATAACTAATAAAAAAAATAGAATTAAATATGAAAATAATTTGAAGAAATACCTCCGCTGCCCAACGGAAGTTAAATGTCGTTTTGACAAAAATGGGTAAGAAAAACTTGAATTTTTCAATATTCTGTTTATTAAGTTCCTTACTACATTGTGGTATAGATTGTTCACTATATGGAAAGGAATCTAACGTTTTAGAAAAACTGTACAAAAACCAATTTTTAAATAAGTATATTCGGACTCAACTTCATTTATACATCAAATACAGATATAGCACTAGCATTTAGTACTGCCTTATTAAAATCAATAAAGTATAATATATAATGTTTCTGTATGACTTAAAGAATTAACCGTTCTTTTGTAATGAAAATATGAAAATAACATCGGAATTAAATATGAAAATATTTTTACAAATATAAAAATAAAATCCTGTCATTGTCATATATACTGTAATGGAATGCCTGATTCAAATCTTCAAGAATTTTTATTTGTTAGAACAGAAATATAGTTCTAACAGATATAGCACTACTATTAAGTATTGATTTCATAAAATAAATTAAGAGACGTAAAACGAACGATTCACTAAGGGATGAACAGCGCCTTAAGGTTTTCAAAAATAAAGTATTTCGTAAAATATTCGGACCGAAAAAGGAAGAATTAGCGGGAGAATTTATAAAACTACACTACATCGAATTAAGGGACCTAAACCTGGTAAATATAATTCAGGTTATAGCATTCCGGTGTGTAAGGTTGTAGGGCCTAGTAACGAGCAGTCCCTAAAATGTTAATAAACACTGAACCGATGGGTAAACGTCCGAGAGATAGACCAAAACGTAGATAGGAGGATTGCATTAAAATTAAATTTAGTAGAATTAGGTTTATGTAGAGCGATTGGTGGTATCGGATTCATTATTAGTATTATTAAAACGTCTCCAGAATGGTTTTAAGAATTAATAAAAATTAATTTTTTAAAATATTATCCATTAAATATCATATTTACTTAAATGCAATGCCCGATTAATCTTAAAGAGTTTTTATTTGTACAATCAATATGTGAAAATATACTTAAATATATTCATATCAGAATATTTATTTATCAAGATAGTAATTCGTTAATTCGCGTCTGAAGCCATTCTCACCAAAGCAATACGAACATGTTTTGTTGTTAATTAATATATTGTTTATGAAGAAATGGCATAAAAAAAAAGTATAGTTTTGCAGGTAAGAACGGAAACGTTTTATCCTTTAATCTATCCCTACATTCGCAGGAAAGAATAAAAAGAAGAATGAAATAAATCAATGTCACAATATGCGTTATAATAAATTAGAATTAGAATAATGCGCGCGAAGTATCAACATAGTTTCTTAAATCAAATTTAATATTTTAGGATTATTATATCTACGGATATCGACAAAGAGAGTGATTGCGAGCAAGAAATAATACCTGATAAAAAGTTTTGAAATAGTACTTTAACAGAGGATGAGTTAAATAGAGCAATCGGAATAGGTTTCCGAATGAACAGGATTCGAGGTACCATGTCCATTAAAATTGTAGCGAGTCGTGATTTAGATATGAGAGGGCAAAATGCGAAGGACTCGTAACGGATCACGGAGGCAGGTCCGCCCATACTAATGCCAAAACTATCGAATTTCGGAATCGACTGTATAAACCCTGGCATTTGATCGTTTCACTCCACAGCTTACTTGATATTAATATTATCTATATACTATGTTATTTATCAAAACTCATAAATGGTCTAAACCGAAATTAAGAGGTTTTTTGTGTACACAACATGTAACTACAAAATATTTTCTTTCCGTTAATCTTTTTTAATATTATTTATTTTTTATCATAATAACATTGGTGTTCAGAGATACGCAATAAAGAGAAACTGTAGTAATCAGTTGTATTTGATAGAATAAAATATGGTCAAACCCGAAAATCCTTAAGATCGTACATGGCCAGTTTTTCAATCATTTTTACAATAGAAAATAAATAAGCGAGCTTTAAACGCAATTAGGTTTAAACACAAATAATTAGATAGAGCGTGAAAATGAAAAAAAAAATAGTGACTTAATTATAGCATAGAGTACCGTATGTATTCTTGTCATAATTAATTAGAAATAATAATTTCTAGGGACCTGACCTGAATAAACTGGTATTTTAACATTTTTCTAATATTTAGAGAGACGAAACTGCTCAAGTTTAAGAATCACCCAAGAAGACAGTGTTTCTCATAATGTGGTAAGCGAACTGCAATAGGTTTTATCTGACCCTGAACGCACTCAATTTAACAAAAAACATTCTAAATAAAAAATAATTCTTGCCTTTTCCAACGTCTTATATACGCAAAGTTGCTTTTACAGTATTCATAGACATTAAGTCGATAAAAACGAATAGACTAAAGGAGGTGGAATATCTTCTCAGGTTAAAATTAAGAGATTAAGTTATTATGACATGCCGTATTATTATAAACAATTTCATCCCATTAGAATGTAATATATATACTTGTTATAATATATATTTGTTGAAGACAATGTCTAGTGCCAATTTAATTACTGTAAAGATAGTTTTCTAAAAAAAACCTGAGTCTAGTGCTCAATTACAAAAACAATAAACAAAACATAAAACAGAAGGGATAATTAACACAATATGATTACTCCCTTACAATAAACTTAATAATAACTAGAGTTATATTAAATCAACAAAAAAACAACATTAGCACATATATTAATTGGGCATCGAAACCTACTTACATGGCACTTACAGAGTCAAACTTATTAGTACAAGAGCCGAGAAGAAAAAAAGGCAGTTATCTCACCCAAATTTTTGATTACTTTAATGAAAACAAGGTATAATTACTAGTCAAAATTGATGAGTCTGCCAAGTATAGGTAGGGGGAATAAAAAATGGCGGCTGTTTCAAAACCTTAAAAAAACGTTACTTTTTCATTCGAAGCTCTATATCTTAAAAACTACCAATACTAGAAAATCTAAGAGAACATTATTTAAAGAAGAGTAAATTTTCTAAAAGATTAGCCGTAAAATAGCTATTTACTTCCAATAGTTCTCGAGATATACATTTTTAAAATGGAAAATTTCTTAAAGCTCTACTGAAAGATTAGCAGTTCGTTAATTTATTTTGAGAAATCTATATCCCAGGAACTATGAGACATACAGATGTCTATTAACACTCAAATTAAAGCTAGTTTAATGAACTATAAAGACGTTTATGACCTTTACCTTCGTAGGAATAGTAGTTTTCATGATATTTACTAAAATAAATTGATTTATAACTGTTCGGACAATAGGTTTGATTTATGAAAAACTTCATTTCAGAAACCATTGGACGTACCGATGTCTGCCAGCGCTCAAATTAAAGGTAGTTAAATTTACTACAAGATAGTTAATTATGTTTATCTTTGTAGGAGTAGTAGTTTATGTGATATTTGACAAAATAAATTCACAAAATGTTAATTTCTAGTCGTTCGTATAAAATGTTGGACTTTTGAAAAAATACATCTCTAGATCCATAAGACGCACAAATCTGCCAACACTCAAAATAAAGGAAATTTAACTTACTATAAAGTAGTTTATGACACTTATCTATTTGGCAAATGAAAATTTGTCCGAACAACTATAAAGCAATATATTCCAGCGAATTTCATGTAAACTATTACTCCTACAAAGATAAAGATCATAAACTACTTTATAGCACATTAAACTAGCTTTAATTTGAGTGCTACTAGACTTCTGTACGTCAAATGGTTTTTGAGATATAAGTATTTCAAAATAAATTCACTAACTCCTGATCTTTCAGTACGTTCTATATAACACTTTTATGAAATGTCGCTTTTTAAAAAGCTATATCTCGTAGACTATTTAACGTAAATAGCTCTATTAGGGCTGATATTTTAGCAAATTTATTCTTCTTTAAATGACGTTCTCTTAGGTTTTCTTGTGTTGTTCCTACTTTTTAAGATATAGAGCTCCGAATGAAAAATTAGTTTTTTTTATCGCTTTGAAACAGCCGCCATTTTTTATTCCCCCTACCTATACTTGGCAGATTCATCAATTTTAACTATTAGTTATACACTTCGTTAAAGTAATAAAAAATTTTGTTGAGATAACTGCCTTTTTTCTCCTCTTGGGCTCTTGTACTATATTATATACTGTTACATTTTAGTAAGATACATAGTAGTAATGTGACATTAAACTTGGCATAATAAACACTTGGCTAAAGAAATTTCAGTTGTAAATCACCTTGTACGAGAAGCGAATATGCAATTAAAACAAAGAATTCTGTATGACATCATTGAACAAGAACTTGAAGCGGAAATTACAAGGCACATTGAAGGACGGCTTCGAGTGCGATAAGAGAAGAATCATTTTATTTTATTTATTCATTCGTTACAATTCCCTTAACAACAACTGCGTATTATTTGAATAATTCGCGCGGGAATAATTAAAAAATAAGAATCGGCATTCACACCAATTATTTATTTTTTCTTTTGAACTTGAAATAGCATACAGTCTCAATGTAACAACTGTTTTATGCAGTTCTTAATAATGCATTCTTTTAGTAACGTGAATGTTAACAGAGTAGAGTATCTCGAAAAAGATATAACAGGAAAAAAAATACTGTGTTGCTTTTCTTGTTAAATTATTTTTCTAGTTATAGAACCTCAGTACAGGAAATATTAAACTGGCAATACTAAATAAATATAAAATCAAATCAATAAACAATAAAATTTTAACTGTGCGATATTTAATTATAGGTATAACCACTAGCCTTTTGACTGTTCAATTTCCTGTTGAAATTAAATACCCCCATCCCTAACATGAAAATAAATATTTTATAATGCTCTGTAATAAATGTTATGAAAGCCTAATAATTAATATGAGCAACTATTTTTTACATCTAAATGCTTTAAACATATACTAAAATAAAAATCAATTAAAGCCCAAATTATGAGTTAAAACAAATACAAAATATTTGACTGTAGGTAAAATTTAATGGTCTACTTAGCTTACTACCCCAGAGGGTTTAAAAAATTAATTACCAAAAGTGGTTATTGAGTTAATTAATAGCTAATAAAGACTTCCCACATGTAAATCTAAATCGACAAAAAAAAACATAATTTAATTAAAAAATACACACGGGAAGAACTATAAAATAAATGGTTTGCATAGGACCCATAATTATATTGAAGGATTTAGTAAAAACTAAACAAACAAACAGAATTATGACAGCAATAAATGTTAAAATTCATTGAGTAAACTATGGAAATAAATCTATAAGCGCATTTACATTAGCATCCCACTTTGGGTCGAAATTAATCCTTTCATACACAGGTAAGTGAACGTAGTAAAACTGATCATTGTCATTAACATTATGGAAACACGTAAAGATTTATTTATAAGCTTAATTTATTTATGCGTTTTTGGTTATTTTTCTACGATTTTACATACAAGATTTAAATAATTCTAAAATGTTTGACTTTCTATCAATCTATTATACTTCTAGATTACTATTTTTCTTTCTGGAAATTTCTTTTGACTCAGGAAAAATATTTACACTTTAGCTAATTATCATTATTTTCGTAGTTTATATTTATCCGTTTTTTAAATATTTGAAATAAACCTAAAATTCGGGATTTAAGCTGTTAGATTATTCCATGAGGAAAAAACCTAGCTGATACTTAAGACTATGGAATTGTACATATCGAAATATATTTATTTATCTTTAAGGTAAATTGAAAATTTTTAGTAACTTTTCCTATAAAAGAGAACCTTTAATTGTTTTTTTTTTTATAAAGTTAATTTTCATGTACTTAGCACTCCTGAGAAGTAAGCCATCGATTTATAAATTAAGTGACACTTTCAGTATGTAAATTTTAGCGAAAAGGTTTTGTAATATTCCAGGTAAATTTGGAAATGCTACAAATGATAATCACAATACTTCATCTTACTATATATTTCATATATATGTAAGTGAGAGTAAAAAAAAATCAAAACAATAGAACAATGAATAAAAATACGAGAATATGGAGTGCGGTCAAATTGAAACACAAATAAGTTTGAATATTAAATATAAATAATTTTCCTTACCTACGTTATTAGTTATGTTCACTATATTATTATTGATGTTTTCAATTTTTTTTTTCTTTTTACTTTCTTCTATTCATTTCTTTTGTTAAACATTACTTATATCTTGAATCTTTATCAATTATTATGGTTACATATATTTTCTTTCTCTCAATTTTCTTTTTCTTTCCAAATTTCAACTTTTAAATTATTAATAACTAATATGTTCATACTTCTATGCATTATATAACTTTATTTTTATTTTATTTCCTAAATTATGTTATTTTACCCACTTTTTCAATTACCTATGTATACATTTTATTTCCCACTTCTCTCATTACTTCATTTTATTAATTCTATTCTGTAAAATTATTCATTTTATGCCATTCTGTTTAAATTTTATTTTTTATTTTCTATACTTATTGTGGTTGTTATCTTGTTCTGTTCTTAGCCCTGAAGAATGCTAGAAACTCTAGCCGAAACGTTGGCACAATTAAATAGGTTACCCCCAATCATCTTCTCCTCATACTTCATCCACGGTCAACTATCTCTCATAATAATGAATAAAAATCATAATGGTACAAAAAAATAAAGTCATATGTCCAAACAAAACACTTTAGTAAGTAAAAAAAACAACAACATTTTAACTTACACATTGAGTTACATCTGTTCCAATCCTTGCCGTGGAGACACAGCTCGGTGACAAAGAACATACTGATAAAGAGATTTACTTTTCAATGTCAAAAGCTACAGATATAGAAATGTTTTCCTTCTGATATGTCACAGAGGAAATGATGAATCTTTTATTTACTTATGTACGTCCCTGTGTACCCACAACAGTGGAGGCACGACAGAAGGTTATATAAACAATAAAATTATCGTATATTGGGGGGGGAGGGGGAAACGAAGTTTGTAAAATTAACTAAAAGCATTATTAGCCGTATCAAAGGTACCCCGTCCGTTCAATAATCCCTTTGTAAACGACCAGGTCTTCATCAGATTACAAATAACCCAGTTACTTTCAGTCGGAAAATGGGAAAGCATCGGCTGTAGCCAACGATTTCATAACCTCGTTTTCCTTATCGGGCTGAGAGAGGGGTTCGGTTTCAAAGGAAATTAGGGAATATAATTAGATTATCGCAAAAGTTTACAAGGAATCATGTAAATTTTTGTTCTGAATATACCGAAGTCACGTATACAATTTTTAAAAAATCAATGGAGTATGAAAATAATCAAATTTTATCATACCCATTTTACTAAAAAGAAATCCGTGAGTTTAATAATGCAAAAATGGTATTCATAATATATATTTTATATGTTATTATAGTATTAAATAGAAATTAAGGAAAGTGCTTAATTACTATTTAGAACATTATTAAAGAGAAAAATTTAAATACTATATTTTATATGTTATTATAAGAAAACATTAAATTCCGTCTGAAAACTCTAATCCTATAAAATAATTTAATAAGCAAGTGAATCCTGCCAACAAGTACTCTAATACTCTATCTACGTTTGCATCCTCTATAGTTCCTTTTTTTTTCTTTAATATGAGCGATTCATTAATTGAAAACTTATAACGCTCAGTGGCAGAAATTATCCTAATAAACCATAATTCGTAAATTATAAGCTTATGTTATTTAGTAACTACATTCCATTTCCATAAAATTTCATTAGAATTCTTCAAAACAATGATAATTTAATTTGTATTGGCTTAGTACAAAATCAAGTGTATCCTCTTCATACTGTTTTAAGAAATTTAATGAAACCAACATGTATTAGCCAATTATTATTTTTACGAAATAAACTTTTCGGATAATCAAGGTACCAGACATAAAATAAAAAGTAAACCATTTTTTGTAATTGTGGATTGGAAAATAATATTAAATTTTAAACTGCACAATTCGTTAAGTTAAAATTGTATAATCTCACTAATAATATGTTATAAGAAAAGTTGGCCATCACAGAGCAACTAACCGTGAGTAAAAGTAGTTCCAGAGTTGATAGTAAAACAAGAACCGAAATGTTCAAACATGTTTTAAATTTAGAAAATATTAATGCACAACCAGCAAGAACACCTCCTTTATATGTATGTACTTGGAAATAATTTGGGTCTTCAAGTATGCCTGAGTATAAAAACATTTTACTTTGACTGCTCTGAAAGATTACCATGGACCGCAAGGAAGAGAATTCTAGTCTAAAGAGGTTAGCTACACGGTTTAAATTAAATCTATACCACTAAAACCTATGAAGGGTCAAGTGTAGTACGTTAGAAGGAAGTAATGTTACTAAACCAACGGTTGTGCAAGGATGTGATACACTCCCACTCCCCAGATACAGAATTTATCAGTTAAAACTTGACTATCTTTAATCTTGTCGGTAATTAATTAATACCGATTGTTACAACAATATCAATTTCAAATCAATGACCACCTCATCTTGTATATAAATTCTTAAAAAATAGTGAAATGACCTTTTTGATAACTACCTAGAACAAAAAGAGAGAATGTAATATGTTTTAATAAACTATATTCACATCAATTTCCAACCGTTATTTTTTAAAAATTTATTTACTATCAGATGGGATTGGTGGGTCCGATATGACAATTATAACAATTGATAATGAAGGGGTACAAAAGACGCCTCTGTTTGCAATGCTACAACTATTGAATAATTATAAATAATAAAAATATATCATTAGAAAAATAATAATAACAATAATAGTAATGTAATTAAAGAAAAAAACAACTAGTATTTATCGAACTAATAAAACAAATAACTGCCTTATATAATGAAAAAATAAATATGACTGATAATAAGAATAGATAAATTAACAGTTTATAGTCTTTCGCAGTAGCATGGGCTTCGAGATAAAGTTGGATTTCCAATATTGCAAGCCATTGCACTCTTAACTGCAGGCAACTAGCACTGAATTTCGTAAAACGTTTTTTGGTTAATGCACCTATTGATTCTAATTTCAGATCGCGTTGCAATTGACTATTACTATAAATCATGGGGCATTCATCACCCTAATGACACCTAAGTAACTGAAATGATTGTTCTCGTTTCGTACAGGAAGCTCTTACCCAAACTTTACAACCTTACATCAGTTAAATCATTATATTCAATGCTTGTTAAGCGAGTTGATAGTTGAAATAATATACAATAATTATTATTATGTATATAATCAAATATGAAATATTAAAATTATTTTTTCCAAGTGAGAGAAGAAAAGAGACGGTGATCAATAGCCGAGATGAGCAGTTGTTGGAGATAGGATGCCTGGATAATTAATCCAGAGCTCGGGACCGGTTCTTTCATCATGCTGAGGTGCGGGCCAGGACACACTCACATATTTCCTCAAGCATGCGGTCCATTTGCTTAATCAAACGTTCCCTGGTCTGGAGGCTCCAGGGCCACAATGGCTACGAAACAAAGGACCTCCGAGCATTCCTCGGTCTAGGGCATCCAGGGTCCAACCCATTTCGAACAATGGCCTATATCCTCAGCAGGGATAATGAACTAATTCTTTGGCTATTGTTTAGGTGGCACATTCTCAGTGTCATTGGGATGTAACGTATAGTGTTCCAGGAATAGATTTACATCGCTTCCCCGAGGGAATCCATATATTGCAATTAAACATTTGATTTTAATTAATTTTTTTTTAGAAGACTGTAAGCCTGTTATAGAATGAAATTTACATTTTTATTTACACTTTCGAGGTATCCTCACAGGATCATAGCTTCAAATGAGTTATTTTCTTCGTCTAGCACTTTAGTTCTATATTTTCTTTATTTATCTGCATCCCCTCGCTAATCTTTATTGTTCTGATCCAGTTAGTGAAAAAATTAATAAATAATCACGTCAAAAAATAATTTTTTGGGAGAAAACGAAATAATATTTTTTTTATTTTTTTTCATATCCTTCATACAAGTATAACATTATTAGTACATACATAATCCTAGACATGGAATATGTATACTAGAGAGATGACACTCTAGTATACATATTCCATTTGGTGATTATATATATACTAATAATACTATTACTTTTTATGAAGGTAGAAAAAAAAAGAAGCAAATTTAATCAACAATTCATTATTTCGTTTTCTCCAAACAATTTATTTTATGAAGTAGTTATTTATATTTACATACTGCTCGTATGTCCTCGTCCTGGAATATTTTATTCTATATTTTGTGCTTGTACAACGTTTCGGGTTATTATCCCATGTTCATGTACTATTGTATACTCGTATTTGTCATTTTTATCAATTTCTATTTTGAAATCTTGTTATCTATACACATACAGTCTACAAAGTTTTTATATAACTACATTATTTAAATTAATATAAGATATTAATACAATAGTACATGAATATGGGATAAAATCCCGAAACGTTGTACAAGCACAAAATATAGAACAGTTTATATTCTAAGTGGAAGTTTTCGTTATCTCAACAATTTAAAAAATAATATAATCAACTACCTAAAAATGAAATACAGAATAAATATTCTTCTTTTTTTTGAGGATATGAAATGAAATATTTAAGATGGATAAACTTTATTAAACTATATATTCCTCTTTGTATTGTTTGAAGGTTTGTTTTCACGGTAACAGTTATCAGTCGTCGTAGTACTGGAAGGAAAGTTTAGTGCATGAGACAGTAAGTAAGTGACCCAAACGTTATTTTTTGTTTAGTCAAATTCAATAGAATGAGATCTTCAACACTGCATAATTATTTAAGAAGGTAATTGATTGTTTGGTTTGAGATAATTTTTAAATGTTTAATAAACAAACTATTTTTTTTTTTTAAAAGAGGTTATATTTTATTTTTAGTTCTATCTTCAAAACCGCCAAGAGAACGATATTAAAATTTATACAATATCAAATAAAGCACTCACAAGCAACAATAGAAGGGTTAAAAAAGTAATAAATGGTATTATTAAAACATAACAAAGAACGGTAGGCCTAAGCCCCCGTAACACTCTCAATATGTACCGGTGTCCAGCAAGTTGCAACTTGAATGAATGAATAGAACGCGTGCCTGTACACAATAGCCTTTATTTCAGCAGTATCGAACTGTCATCTTCAGGTGACTGAAAGAGCCTTTCCCCATTCAATAGGCAACTGTCCCAGTTTTGAAATCAAGCGCATTATAGGGAGGCATCTGTATTCTACAAGCGTGGATGTAGTATGCAACCAGCCACATGTCACTGATTGAAATAGATTATCTAATAGCCCCCCCCCTTCAAATTCTCTTATCTTACCTTGAAAAACTGACTAATAGCTGATTTATTCATCACTGGAACTCCATTCCTTCGAACATACGTCATGTACCCTTCCCTGTTTTAAAACCCTTCTATTTAACTACATTTGACATCGCCAATCTATTCTGATATAATAGTACATATGTAACTACCTTTTTGTTTTATTTTTAGGCATTTAGTCAGTTTTGTAATTTTTTTTTTTATCTCTGTATCTAAAATTATTAATATGCAATTTTAGTATAAGTTATAATTAAATGTGGCCACACTGTTGGCTAAAATATGTATTGTAATATTAAAATTATGTTATAATTGTTCTAAATAATAACATAGTCCCATAATAATAAACTATTTTTCATTTCAGGAGCGAGTCATTAAAAAAACGTATTTATATGAGGCACCATTAAAAAATTAGTTAAAACTAGAAATCGACGAGAAACCAACACGACCACCCACTTTGGAATCCTTTCTTATCTTACCTTTAAAATATTCATTTAAAATGAGTACTGGTCGATGTACGACGACGTTACAATATCTAAAGTTCTTTTTTAAATAAAACTGTTTTGATCTATTTCCCAAATTCTTTCCTTAGGGCTAGTATTTTCAGTAAAAAATATAATTTCCAAAAGTTTCTATATTACAAATATATTTCTATCTTTTTATTTATTTATTTTTTTTTTACTGTCTATTACTAAGAAAACAATATATTGCGAGAAAAAAATCGTATCATTAAAATATTCAATTTATTTAAAATTTTAAGTAAAAGTTTTATATACATTATAAGGAAAATTTATAATAAAAATTGAAATAACTAAGCACATCTCTTAAATTAAAAAACAACTAATCATAAAAACATTTCTAATGCAAAAATGGAGATTTTTTCACACAAAATAGCCCAGTAGAACCTTGCTTAACCAGCTACTCGGATGTACCGAAGGTAAAAAGAAAATATATAAACATATTAATTACTGAATAAATACTAAGTTCGCTAAAACAAAGCTAAATAACTCACTTTGTGATTACTAAAACTAAAGAATTTTTTTTTTAGTATAAACTGAACCAAAATATATAAAATATAACCAAAGATATTTAAATTTTATTAAATCGGCTAAGCACATTTTAGACATTAATATACAATACAATTCTTGATCATAGATTAATATACATATCATCAATCGTCTATATAACCACTATTGTTTTAAAATAGCATAATTTTACTCATGAAATATTTAAAAAATAATAATATAAATACATTGTATAAAAAACATAATAAAAATTGCAAAAACATGCTTAGCCACTATCAAATCAGTTACCTGATCCATCCATCCAAACGAGTTGATCAGCACGAAAAGCTAAGCAAACATCCAGTATTTTTTCTCTTCAATCATAATTGTTATAAATTCCATGTTAAAAAATAATAAGCGATTAACTTCAAGAAGATGATAGATAAAGCATATATAAATAAAAATATTAATCCTTGTTGAATAAATATTGGAGAGTACAACACATTTGCCTGTTAAAGGACTCAAACGAAACTAGAGACCCGAATCGGATAGTTGTACCCAAGGTTTTGCAAGAACCCTTGAGTCAGCACCTTAAAAGACGAATCCCAACCGAGGAATTACATAACAAGGCTACCGCGGCGAGTATTGACCCAGAAAGAGACAACCTCCATTTTTATTCTGCTGAACATCTGTACAGCAATTTTATTGATATGAAGGTTTGTATCAATATTCGCTTTTTATGATCAGAAAAGGAACCGGCAATAAAATAAAATAATCATCTAAATAAATAGAAAATAGTAAAATATTATGAAATAAATTATCCTGATAAAGCAAATATAAGCAATAAAGCGTTATAAAAAATGTAATAAAAAGATACAAGAGAGAAATTCTTTATTTACATGCAATGCTGCTCAAATATTAGGTTAGCGAGACACAGCATACTAATCAATCCGTTATTTTATATATAAATATATATATATATATAATATTTAATACATTAATAGTAACCCGATAACATATAAAAAAAATAAATAAAACAACGATGACAATAAAAATTTTCTTTATAGTAACTTATGACAAGAGAAAACACTTGTATCAGTAAACATGACGTAATGGGCACATAACACAGGAATGCGGTAATTCAACTAGCTTTTCCCTTCCTGTACTAACAGCATACTCCTTACCCAGTAACATACAAGTTATAAGTTAGGAGTGAAGACATATAATTAATTTGCTTAATCGTTTACCTTAAGTTTCACAAATGGATCTGCCTAATGATATATTTGATATGAGTTGCTAAATACAGTTCTATGAGGTATGTTAAGATTTGAAATTATATTAAAATTATTATTTTTTATTCATTGAATAATATTATATAAATGCATTATATTTATACCAATTCAAAGTAAGAAATTATGTTAATTTGGAAGTAAGTTTTAACAGTATTTTTTTTTCCATCTAAGCCTTCACAAGATTATGTATGAAATGACCTAGAACGACATTGGAAAAATCGATATTTTTATAACAAAAATACATAATAGATTTTCCAAAATACCGATAATATCAAGTTGGAAATTTTTTTATTTATTTATTGTTATTTACAACTGTGATATTATGACATGATACAAACATGTGGAGAATCTACCCATTGATAGAGCTCCAAAAATATTTTTAAAGGAGAAGATCTCGAGGCCATCTTCTTTTCAGACGCCTAGGAGGATTTTTAGGTAATGAAGGAGAAGCCAGGTTAGAAACGAGTTGGTTTGGGTGGTTGGGAAGTTTATCATGGAAGGATTGGTATCTGGTTTTGGCCAAATCGGCAACATATGGGACATTGAGGTCCTGATGGATAATTTGATTTGTGACAAAGTAAGGAGCATTAAGGATTTTACAAAGGATTTTGGACTATAAGGATTGGATTCTAGAGATATTTGATGGTTTAGTGGAGCCCCAAAGCTAAACTCCGTATGTCCAGATAGGCCTTATAATAGTCATGTAGATCAGTCTTTTGTTATTGATTGGCAATTTAGACCGTTTGTCTAGTAAATGTTGTAATAGTCGAAATCGATGAGCAGTTTCCTGTCTTTTCAGTCTTGTATGAGGATTCCATGTCAGTCGTTTGTCGAGATGTAGTCCTAAGTAACGGATTTGTTCGACAGGAATAAGTGGGGTATTATTAAAGGGTACTGTAGGGCAAGAGGTCATTGGTTTAGGACGAAGGGTAGATGTGATTTGGTGGGATTTATTGGAATTAATTTTAATCCTCCAATTTTGGCACCATTCTTCAAGGGTGGTGATGTGGGATTGGAGGGTTTGAGATACAATGTAAGGATCATTGTTCACTGACAATAGACATGTTCGCTGACAAATTAAAGTAGGTGGGCACAATATTATAGAATCAAAAACCCTTCCAATAGGACTTCATATATAGCTTGACAAGAATTGAAAAGTATTTTTATCCGTTCTCCAAAAATTATAAGAACTTCTTAGATCAACTATTGCCAGTCCTTAGAGCAAATTTCGATGCACACTATTCATCACATAGATCACACGTAGTAATCCTAATTATTCTATAATTAAAAATTTATTATTGATTATTTCGAACCTATACTAACAATAGGAGCAGCTACAACTTCATCACTTATAACTGTAATAATAAATTCTATAAATAGTAATATATTGAAGCCATGACATTTCTTTGATGTACAACATTTATACAAGGTAGTAAGTAATAAATTTCATAAAATATCTTCGTCAAAGTAATTTAATGATGGACAACTATATATACAATCTAAAAAAGTGGTTTACAACTATAGTACTGATAGGAAAATGGCAGAACACTTTAGGTAGAATTAGATAAATGGTGGAACCCTATTTGATACTAGTGAGTCAAATGTCGTTTTTATACCAAATGCTAAAAACATACACAAAAACTGTGTAATATTAAAAAAAAAATAGGATGGTAAGGTTGAAAATTGTGTTGAGTTGACGGAATGACATGTTCCTAAATTATTTCGCGGACCTCCTGAAAGTGATTCGCGGAACCCCGGTTGGGAACCACCGATCTAAAATATATTATTTAAGACTATGATCTAACATACATAGAACACCCAAAGATTAAAAAAAATTAAATGTAACGCAAATTTGACCAGATAAGTCGACAAAAGAATTTGAAACGGAATTGAGTTTTCTTCCGTCAGTAAGTATAATAGAAGAAACGAAGTAAAAATGGCCGGCTAGAGTTGATGAGCTGAACTAAGAGCGAAATATCAGACATGTAATCAACACTCAACTCGGTACACGACCAATGAGCGGTCCAAGACGTAGATAGGAGTATTGCATTAAGAAAGACTTCATATATGGGTTTAAACTGGGTTAACAGAAGGTAAGAACCTAGGAAGCGAGCGAGAACAAGTTTCGTTTCGTCATGTAATTCATTTGCAGTAAAAATAATAATATAGCTTAAAACTAAGACACATGAAAAACTTCTTAATTAATCCCATTATATAATCCAGAACTGTGTATGATCAATGAGCCACTAACATATTCATGAATAACATGCTACATTGAGCACAATTCAGTCCTCGGGAAAATTTATTCCTATCGTTATTTGTCGCGAGCACTAACATTGAATATATTTATCGTTACTGCTAATCGCCTCTAACGTTATTCTCGGTCACGAAGAAAGTAATTAACAAAATTTATGAGGAGATGATATCAATTGATGTGAACGAACTTAAAAACTCATAAACCGAATGAGCGGAAAGATTAACAACCGTTTAAAGCTGAGGTCTCTGGACTCGATTCAGAATGTTGACTTAGCAACTTAATTAGAGCTTAATTAGACATATATTTAAATGATACTAACTGCGCCCAGTGGTTCCACTCATCTCAAATTTGGATTAAACCAAACTCTTTCGAGTAAATTGTTTAACCGTTTAACAATATCCGAAATTCATGTTGAACAACAAAATAATCAATCAGTAGAAAAATAAAGACTTGAGAGAAAGTATTTTCAGTTTGATTTGAAGAATTAGAGTACTTCAGCATAAACGATATTTTTAGTTCTTTCTCCCAGAACTCAAGAGACGATTAAGCCAACTATACCGACTGCCTAGCCGGACCTCTCAACTCTCCCTAGAAAACAAACTACTAATTTATAAGACTATACTCCGACCTATCTGGACCTACGGACTTGAACTTTGGGGAACAGCTAAACCGTCGAACATCAAACGTATCCAATCCTTTCAATACAAAATCCTTAAAATCATAGTTAATGCACCATATTACGTTTCCAACAGATCACTACACCATGAACTTCATATCCCTTTTGTCATTGACCTTATACCAACCAAATTCCAGGCAGTGCCCAAGAGACTTATTGTAAAATAAAAATGGACAATTGGAGTTCTGGCAATGGTCAGATTCTCCACTCAAGTTGAGTGTTTGCGGATTTAGCGCACTTGCTCAGCCTCCACTGTCTAATTACCAGTGATGCGGCGAGAGGGATGCGCTGGGATCTTTTGAGCTCTGCTCTACCCCTCACACGTGGGAGATAGAGTGAGCTTAGGGACCTTCAGGTCGATTAAATATTGTTTATAAGAGTGTAAATGTGACTAGAGATTATTTTATTTTTATTATTATATTATTTTATTTGTTTATTTTTCATGCACATAGTTTGATTATGTTCATTTTCTTTATCCTTCTGTTTGTATATATTTTAAGAGAGATTTTATTAATTTTTATGTACTATTTATTTTTCTTTAATTTATTTATTTATTTTTCATTCTTATTTATTTTGGTATGAATGTGATTATTCATCACTAGGGCAATAGATAAGCCCACAACGGTGTGGTAGATTGTAATATCTATCAATAAATAAAGTTTTTTGAAAATAAAAAAAAAAAAATCTTTTTCCTAGTTCAAAAGTACAAATATAAACTTGTTTTTTCACTACCAGATTTATACAATTAAAATTATTTACGGAGAAAACAGTCCTATTTTAAGCCTGTCCCTTAATAATAGTAGAAAGAAATATCTTAACGGTATGGTATTCATATAAAAAATTGATAAAGGGAAAAAAATTAATGTAACTTCGTATTAAAAAAAAATCATCGTGAAATCTAGTTATAATGGCAAAAGAACCAAAGATAAAAGAAGCATAACTTTAATAATTACTTTACGTAAGTATTTATATTGTATCTGATAATACTGATTAGTATAATGTGACTTATAACAATCTAATATACTTGGGAAACAGCGTTTATAAATAAAGCATTTCTCTCCAATAAAGAAGTAATTATTAATTAAAAATAAAATAATATTTTTACCAAGGAGAAATGTAGTTTAAATACAAAATATATCTACATTTTTTATTTTAAAATAGTATTATAAACTTTCCATTCTAATTTATAAGTTTCTAATGCCATGAGAAATTTGATTTATTATAGTTGCCTGTGTTACTATGAAATACAATTAACTTTCTAATGGTAGCATAGATAAAATAAGAAAAACGAAACTCTAACTTATTTGACTGGATGTCATTACCTACTTCAACAAGGGCAGAGGAAATATATCATTTTAAAAAAAATATGAAAATGTTTCAATAATAATATAAGCCATGACAATTAAGAACACTATAAAATTTAATCCCTAAAGGACGAATTTGAAACGATACCCCGTTTAACTGAAAAAAAAAATCCTTCACCAAAACGCTAGTTTGCAACGTTCTCATAAAAAAAAATTAAGCATACACCAATTAATTAAAAGTATAAGGAAATATTTGTTTTTACATACACAGATTAATTACAACATACTAATTTAGGAGAGAGAAAAACACTTTATTCCAAAAGTTGTACTGCCCAACTTCATTGCGTTGCCATATACACAGCATACTTATGAATAGTGAAGCACACTTTTTTTTATTCCTACTAATACAAATAATCACAAGATAATTATTTTTATATTGTCGCATTATAAAAATATCTGCATTATGTACTAAAGTTATACATGACTTATTTTTTCCTTTTTATTATTTATTCCCTTATACATTTTATATATATATATATATATATATATATATATATATATAAAAAGTTTTTATCGTTTTATCAATTTGTTTAATATTTTCATTATTTCAATTCTAAAAATTTTATTTAATACGGAAATTAAATATTGAACCTGCTAGTTATTATATAATATCATTGGTATCTTGACTTAAGGGCAATTGAAATGGACGAGGAAAAGCCAGAAGGATAACGATCAAGAAATTACAAAAAAGGTAATCTTGTAACGGCAGTAAGGCGCCAAGTGAGTAGGCTGAAGCGTAGGCGGGAACATACCATTAAATTAGATCTGGTCAAATTTGGTTTCAGCGAATTTCTATTCAGAACTTTTCAGTCGCATCAAAATCAAACAATGTGAATCTAAATCTAACTTTTTAAAGATTATGTTCACAAACAAAGTTTATATTTTAATTTGTAATTTTTCGATTAAATACCATATCACTACCATTAAATGATTGTCATCGCAAAACAATAGAACTTTATGATTTTTTTTTTTTTACTTTTTAAAAATATCACAATTTAAGGTTAGAACAAATTGAACAAGCAGGCTAAAACTTCAAATATTCTTCTAATTAAAAATCCCTATTTTTCCGAAAATTAAAATAACACATTCATAAAGACAAGTCTTCATACATTAATTCATTATTGGACATTAATTCGAAAATTCGAGTCAAGATTCAAGGCACTCGGAAGTAAAAAATGGTATCTGACATTTATTGTGAATAATATTTTATAATCATCGACAGTTATTGTTGATTTTTTAAAAGAATCCATAGAGACATTGTGTTTTTAAAATAACGTTTATTTAATAATAATATTAGATAATAATAAAAGGACTAATTTCCACAAAGATGGGGTGGGTTCCAATTTATTTGGGCGCTGTTGGTATCTTTTTTACATACAGAAAAAGTCTAAAAAAATATATATGTTCAAAATGAGTTTTTTTTTTATTTAAACCATCTTGAATTTTTCAAAAACCAATAAATAAAATATATATCTTCAGATATAAGGATCCTTAAGGAAGAATTAAAAAATAGTCCTTTGAAATATAAACAGTAATTTTTACACTAAATAAATACACCAGAAAAGTAAAAACAAATTTTCTAAAATAAACTAGAAGCAATAATATAAATTATAAGGAAACCATGACGAGTAAATAAGAGAGGTTAGAGAAAAGGAATTCAAGAAAAGTTTTCGCAGTGCAAGTATATATTTTTTGAATGTAAATACATTACGATGTGAAACTTTCAATATTTGCAAGTAGAAAGTCCATAAAATATAATTTTCACGCGTTAATAAAGATATTTTGTAAATAAATTATTATTTTAATAGCAAGTCAAATTATTCCTGCAACATAAGAAATTGCAATTACCATTCAACTTATTGTTATTAAAATATATTCATAAAAGAAAAATATAAATAAATGATTAGAAATAGTGTGATAAAATTATACTATACAGTGAATATTACTATCGTGTTATTGAAAGTATAATACCTTGTTTTAGATGGGCTGGCCATAATCCCTTAAGTTTTCCTCCTAGCATTCCAGTAATGAAGACAGGATACAGACAGAACCTTGAAGATGTTCCGAAAGAGGTAGCAATTACCCACCAAGCCCTCCTATAGAGAACAACTGTTCCGAAACTAACGACTCTAACCTAATTAACCTAGGCCAAGCCTCAAGTCTTGTAGGTTTCATGAAACATTACAAGAATTTTAGTGGGGCTTAAAACTTAAATTTTCTAACACGCACCCTTTGCGTGTACCTGACCCAGATCGGAGCGGCCGATACGCAATGCAGGTTTGGTGGCTCAGGGCTCTTAATGCAACCCCAACGATTCATAAATAAGAATAAATTATTCCTTAAGTCTACCTGGAAAAGAATAATATCTATTTTTTTTTTATTATAGAATAATTTTATTAGCTAAAGACGAGTAACATGATTGGATAAGATAAAATACTAAAAAATAACCCAAGTACGTTTTTAGCAGTAGAAAAACGAAGAGATGAAAATATTTTAAGCACATCCCTGATTAAAAGTATCCTAAATGAAAAATAATAAATATTAAATACTTTGTGTAATGCATGGCATATTGTTGCTTAAAGAGAGGTAATATAATAATAAGTTAACATAAAGAAAATTTTCTCAAAATTTATTTGATTAATTTTTTTTTTTAGTTATATAGAATTTTAGTACATTCATTTTTTTTTTTCAATCTTCTTACACATCCCGAGTTTTTTTTTTTTGTGTACATATATTTTAAAAAATTCAGGTCTAATGTTTAAATTACTAAAGGTATTTATTTTTTTTAAAAATCTAAATACCAAAATCTTTCATAAAAAATAAGTAAACCAGCATATATGTTAAAATATCAAAAAAAATAAGGTAATTGCTTTCAGAGAAAATGCCTCTTATTTATCAAGAATATAAATAAACTTTCGGGAAAAATGCAAAAACTTCACTAAACAATGTTCAGTATTTTGAGGCTACCTGAAGTTTTTTTTTTTTTAACTTCCTTCATACAAAGATGATGAATAATATTTTCAGGTGATTATTCTAAATCAATTATATCATTGTTATTACATTATTATTACCACTTACTTCACCCGTAAATTTCCGAGAAACTGTTACTACTGAGGATAGCGATATATTTTATTTTTTAAACGTAATACTCTTATAAAGTTATCATATTATATATCATTCAGGCCATAAAAAGTTCTAGTTTCATATAAAAGTATCCTTTTTTTCGGGGGGAAAAGGCATTAAGAAACATCCCGTTTCTGTTTAGTAGAATACATATATATATATATAATTTTTTTTTGGTTGAAATGTTTGTTAATTACTATATTTTACTCTCAACTGGGAGTCATTTGTCATAATCTAATATTAACATTTTTCTCTAAATAAAGTATATTTCCTAAATGATTCTTACAACAATTTATAAAATCAGGCTTATGATGACAAAAAATTATGTAACCCAGTTTTACCACTGAACACCCCAATGCTTTCGAGATATATCTATATACTATAATTAATAGTACGTTATAGATTTTATAGGACATGGAGGTGTCACAACTTAAGCAACGATATCCAAACTTGTATAAAAATAATAAAATATTTAGCAATTTCTACTGATACAATGTCGAAATATAGGTTATTATTACAAAAACAAATAATTAAAAATATAAAAATAATTCATGCAAATAACTATTCACAAACGGTAATCATTCACCTAATTACACTGATTGTGAGATCAATTTATTTCTGTTACGGCGTGGATTCTGGTCGCAGGCTTTCACTTAATGACTACATCTATTTTATAATAATCTTACATCACCTAACGAACAAATAAATGAGAATTCAGAGATGAGCTAAAGTTAATTTTGTTTGGGGAAAACCATTTCTAATTCCGTGGTTCATAAAATAAAATTCGTAGCGAGGCCAACAAATTAATTTTCACGTTAGTAGAAAAATTTGAAAACAGTTTCTAGTAAGTGATCTAATTGTACTTAAGTGCCAAAATTTGAAAATTAGTTTCTTTCAAATGATCTAATAGTTCTTAAGCATTATAATTTGAAAACATGTTTTCTAACTTAAAATAATCTGTTATTGCCACTCCCGAGCTGACATATTTCACTTCTCTCCTTAGTTGAAACAAGCAAAAATATCTACTTCTTAAACTGTTTATTGAAGTACGTCTTTGGTTTGCAATTTTTGCAAATATATTTAATATCTATATACAAATATTAAAATTTTCAAAAAACACCAATATGTTTTTATTAAAATGTTTTGGTAAAAACCATAATTTTATTTTTAAAAAATCTAAAATTTAATTTTAAATTAATCTTAATTTACCCTCCTCCCCTCACAACAAATTTTCGATAAATTTATTTTAAGAGAACTGAAGAAAATATAAATGATATAGCATTGTTTTAAGCTATAAGACAAAAACAAAGAATTTTGCAACTAATAAATTATCTATAATGTATACAAATGGCACTATCCAATATCATATAAAACATTATTTATTTATCTTGTATAGCTGTATCTACCTTTTATGTATTTAATGGCCCATAAATACACCTCCATAAGTTGTAAAATTATATCAGCTTTGAGAAGGCCATAGTAGGTTTTATAGTGTTTTTAATCACCTGAGCGGATATCTACCAAACGCAGTTGTTCCTTATTTGGTTGCTATTTATTTTCTTTAAAAAAAAAATTAAAGAAAACTAAGGACGTTATATGAAGTCAAGTATATTATAGAATTAAATGGTCATAACTTTAACCAATTTGGCCTGCAGATTCTAAAGTGATGCACTCAAATTTTTATAACTACAATGTTTATTTTAAACCAGGAGACAGTTATTATAATTTAATGCCAACATTATGTTTTAAAAAATATTAATTTCCTTAAACGTTTTACAAAAATCTATGAAATCAGTTTTAAAAAATCCTATGAAGACGAAAAATTCAATTCACAGTAAATACCAGATACCATGTTTATGACAGAGTGCCTCAATTGAACAGTTAATTATTACTTTTTAAACTTTCTGTGTGCTATGAGATTGTACCCGCGTTATATTTGGATAGTTCACAGACTGAAATTGTCTTCAGCTTGATAGACTTATTCTAATTATATTTTAGTTTCGTTACTAACATAATATCTTACACACTCCATGAAGGAAACTAGCATGAACTTTACTTCATCATGAACGATGTTTTTCAGCTTTCGTTCCCTGAGGTACAAGTATATACTTGTTTACTTAATTCAGAGAAAATGACTATTAAAAAAAAGATTTATCAATAAAAAATAACATAGTAAATGAATTATTATAGAGTAGATTCGATCACAATTTCTTGATCTATCGTTATAAATAAAATTTATTCTTATTTTTTTTAAGTCCAATAGTATATGGCATGGATGCACTGGGATGAATAAGGAAGTAGTTCTGAAGCGGTTTACTGCAACGAGTAAACTGCAAATGCATATTTAAAGTGATCTAAGGAGTATGAAGCTTTGGAAATTTATGAGCACAATAATTAGGCTCTTGGCGATATTAATGAACTTTTCCTAAAGTTAGGGTAGTACACCTACTTCAATGGGTATAAAGTTATATTAATTAGTTCATTTTCCTATTGGAGATTCTAAGCATTGTCAGACACAAACATCAGTGGTCAGGGCTGAGTAAGTTTATAGGTTGCAACATTAAGTATCTTTCAGTTAAACATTAATGAAATATTGAATATATATAAATGTCCAAATAAAAAAAAATAATAATCAGTTGAGGTTGAACGGTTCGTAGATAAATGTAATTAATTTGATAATAATGTGGTGAAACGTTTCATTATTGCCTAAAAATTTGATGTGGTACGCACGTCACATAACATTCACATACTACCCTACTTAATACCCCAAGTATTGTGTAGATTAATGACCTTTGTAGAAGTTATGGCTATTTTTGTGATTTTTGAAAAGAAAAAATATAAAGACAAGGGAAGGTGAAAATTATGAGCCAAAAATTTGGGGTGGAGATAAAATTCATATTTTAGAGTTTCTTGAGGTGGGGCTAATAAACGTAAATTTTGTCCATTACAAGAATACGATAGTCTAACAAAGATTAAGAAGTCTTGTTGCAATCGGAAAAGTTCTGCTGAATAGGATGCCTCTAATTTTACTTATGTTCTAATTTAATCATAAATAAAAATCTTAAATATTTTGTAATTATCGATTGTTTATTATGACTGACTATGAGAACATATAATTTTATTCAAATAAACAAAATTAAAGATTAGATTTATTTTTTATTAATATAGTTGTTTGAGAGTGGTTTAGTTTCTTTTTAAAACAATTTTGATCCTTTTTCTCTCAACTTTATTCTTTTTTAACATCCGACGTTTCGACCTCTCAGGTCATTCTCAAGGATTCCTTATTTTGTTTTCATTTTTTTTCTTTAAATTCTTAAATGCCGGCTAATTGCCTTTGTCCCAATTTACAAATTCTTCTATTAAATTATTTCCTAAATTTAACCACTTTTATGTTCATTTACAAACTCCAAACAGAACCTACCTTCAAGGTTCAGGTTCAATGACCTGAGAGGTCGAAACGTCGGATGTTAAAAAAGAATAAAGTTGAGAGAAAAAGGATCAAAATTGTTTTAAAAAGAAAATTAAAGATATTTTAGAGGAAAAATTTTTGAATATTTGGTATTTAAGTTCTGCTAGACTATTTTAATGAGGAAAAATAAATCTGTTATTTAAAGATAACTTAATTTCTTATAGATTCACTGGCTGGAGCTACGCTGACATGCCCAGGCGCATAGACCATTTTGCGAAACTGGATTTTTTGACACATAGGAGCTCAAAACATGTATTTCCGTCAAAAACTCGAATTCGAAATTCAGCATGACTGCAATTCTTTGCCTTGCTATCTATATAATCCATATATGGGTTAGTGAAATTAAAAATAAGAGTATATGTATTTAATTATGTTATTTGTAATTATAGGATTTTAAACCAGCAATACTGCAGATTGTAAATTAGGAAAGAAACGAAAGATCTGTGATGCTGACAAGTTTCTTTCAACGTAATAACGAAATAGTTACAACAGGTTATATATTCGAGAATTTAATTTCTAAGTCTGTAGACTTCGCCACTAGTTATCTGTTTTCAATAGGCATTAAAAGCGATTCCAATACAAGCAGTAATTCAGAATTTTATGGCACATATCGAAATGAAAGGATAAAGGATACGGTTGATAAACATTTAATTGGTCCAGACAATATGCTTCTGGTCGGATCCACACGAATACAGCTAGAGTATCATATATGGTCAAGGAGTTAAAACCGGAACAGGGAGTCGGGGAGTGTTGAAGCGCTATGTCTGGTGTGAGCAATCTGCATTTGGTTCGTTGCCTCCCTTTAGCTGATTACAGATTGGATAGTCCCTGTTTGGTCGATCGGAGGGATAGGGGAACATTTCAGTAAAGATGATAGGTTCCATGCTATGAGCAATCCTATATTAATAGGTCATATGAAGGTATACAGCGGCATTCAATAGGACAATTCACAGTGACGCATCCGAACAGGCGAAGAATATTAAGTGGGGTGAGTTACCTTGATTTGCATATTATTTTGCAAGGACATAGAAATTGTGAAGAAAGAGTTGAATGAATATTTGACAACTGAAGGTAGTTACGAATCCATATTTTCATGGGCAATCTTAAATACATATCTAGAATAAATTGAATACAGATACTCATGAGATAACATGTTCCACTAAATGTATCAATCCATAGTGGATGTGTGACTGTGCGGTTCCATGATACGAATAAGGAATCCAACGATACTCATACTGACCTTCGAGGAAGGTGACCTTGCGGAGGGCAGAGGGGCGGCGGCGACGCGGGGGCGGGGCTGGTGGATCCAGAGGCCCCAAGTTCTCCCTCGACAGCGAGCTGACGAGGATCCCCCTAAGGACGGACAGATCTTCGCTGGGAATATCCCCACGGGCACAGTCCTCGCGACCCATCACATGACACACAACTAACTTCTCTCCCACCGCTCCTTCTCCCACCTGCCCTCTCCCACTACCTCGTCAATGGTCAGCACCACTCCCATTCACAAACCGCAGGGACCTCTATTACATTGGAATGCCCTCCGAAGAGCGAATCATAAAGTTGTAATAGAAACATCTTCGATAAGAACAAGGAAACTGAACTGTTTCCAGGAACAAGGGCATACCCGAGTTTACTGATTGCGAATGCTTTCCAATTCAAAGACATTGGATGACAAATAATTAAAAAATCCTCGACTATATGCATTACGAGTTTGTTTTCCTTCTACATAGTAAACCACTTTAAGAGGAATTTATTTGCAATAATAAAAATTTTACATCGAAAATATAATAATCCATGGATGAGCTGTATTATAAATATATATTATCTTATAGTTTTAATCATTGTAAATTCTATTCAAGCATATAATATAATATATAGAACTAAACCATACTGTTCATAGTTCAGTGATGCTTGATTTCAAATTTTAAAACGTTGGGAGAGAGACAATTAAAAAACTTCCTCAGCTATGTATACTAAATCTCAAAATTCTTTTATAGTAAGACAAATAAACTAATGAGTTTATGACTATTTTTAAATTATTTTTCCTTTGATTAATGTCTAGATTACCATTTCAGTTAAAAATTTCATTTCATTTCATTATCTAATAACAATAATAAGACAAAAAAATTCTATAATTTTATTTTAGTTATAACTAAATTTAGATTAATTGAAAATAACAGCCACAACATTAATTAAACATTATCATGTTTAAAGTAAGTCGTTGCGTATACATCATTATTACACAAAAATCTAACATCCATTCTAATTAATTAAGAATATTCCTACTATATTATATTATATTTCTATAATATTCATAATATATTATATTATGTTCCTACTAATATATTTTATTCCTATATTAATAATGTAGAATTATTACTGATTCTTATTACACTTCTTTTGTTTAATTTTTAGGCCTATAGTTTTAAATAGTGGACAATTTAATGAACGTTAAATCCTTTTTTAATGCAGTCAACTAATTAAAAAGGGAAAACCATATATTTCATCCTGGGCTCTTGAACGATTGGCTCCAGTCGGACAAGATTATAATTCATTTGTGAATAAACTCAATTCTATTATAATTATATGTAATTTATTGTGATGAAACGATAATGATTGTGAAACATATTTTTCTATTTCTGTTACAAAAAACAAAACCAAAGTGGAACTAAACCTGAACGTTAATTGTTTATACCTCTAGAAACTGCTTTAAGCTAGCTTCAGATAATAGTTTTGTTTTCCTAGCCAGACTAGATAAGGTATTCATAGAAAAAATTAATTAAAATCAGATACTGTCTAAATACCGTGAAATGAATGTTTCTGTATTCACTATAGATTGTTTTGTGAGAAAAATATATTTTTTTTAATGAAATGTAATTTTAATTTTTTCTTAAACATAATTAACATAATAATAGTTAACAAGTGTTAAAAATATATATAAATGATAACAGTGCCTATTGCTAACGATTAGAAACCTAGAAATAGTCTGCCTAAACTACAAAGGAATTTAAAATACTTTAATTAAATAGTAGGGCTTAATTATTTAAATGCTGAATGCAGACAACCAAAGTTAAGAAGGAAAAGTAAAAAATAAATTAAACCAAATGAAAAAATATATCAATTATAAATTAATAATGAAAGTGCACCAGTTTTTTAAAATAATAATAATAAATTCTTTATTTATTCAGGGACAAGTCTCTTTTGAATAAAACTACAGACAATGAAAATGAGCGTTAGTGACTTTAGTGACTCTAGAATAAATATAGTATAATATTAAAAAAAAAAATGAAAATATAAAACATCATGAGAATAATAAATTTAAAAAAAATAAACAATAATAACCTATGAAAAAAGGATGTAATATTTATACAACTAAAATGCTTAAATGAATATATTAAGCACCTAATTAATATTATTACATGTTAGTAATGAATTAAAAAATAAATAAATAGTTAAAAAGTACCATATCAAACAACCGAACATGTCAAAAATTATATATAAACTAGTCCATAATAAATATAAATGAATAACAAACAAACAAAAATGAACAAAAGATAAGGAACAATTCATGTTTACGATCATATTTACTTAATATTTATATTTAATTTTATTATGAACAATAAAATTATGAATTATTTTAATAGTTAAAAGTAATTCAACTTTGAGTTTAAATATCTGGTATTTCCCCA
>NW_027108785.1:893243-923612 GCF_000696795.3 Halyomorpha halys | reverse complement strand
ATATATAAAACTTGGGTACAACAAAACACAAAAACTTAATTTTTGTATTAATCATTGGTGCATAATAATTAATTTTCGTACTATCAGAGCAATTTTTATTACCACTATCAACACCGTATTCCATTATTAATTACATCCTATCAATTAATAACCTTTGGCCATAAATTATGGTTTATTTGTTCGTTCCTTATATTTCATGTAAAATTCCTAGTGATGTGCAATAAAGAAATAATTCATTTTATTATTCCATTCATTTTAGTTTCCACCTTCATTCTGAGAAGAGAAGAGCGGGTTTTAGAAAATACGCATAGATTTCGTAATGCATTTATATTTTTTAAATAAAGAATGATAACGTTATCGCAAAAACTTAATTTAAATTTTTTTATTAATTTACCAACATTTTGTAAAATGGAGCGACCCACATATTGCTCAATATCTCTAAACTATTTTTATAAATATAATTAAAATAGGGTTTTTTTTCTTTTGTATAAATCTTTTTTTCTATAGTTTATTTTTCAATAGGAAATACAGAAAACAAAAAGAAAATATTATATAATAATTTTTTTTTAAAATATTTATTTAAAAAAGAGTTTCTATGAATTTTAAACCGTTATTTAATATGAAAAAAAAATAATCCTTCTTATGAATAGACTTAACAGTAATTAAAACCTACGACACCTCAAGTCCCACTATTTTCAACTCCCACTTTTTCTTGGAAGCAGCTTTCAAAAACTAATTGCTTGCCACTTAATCATAGCATTCAAAGGAACTGGAACATATTATATATACTAAATTCTGTCTAAATAGTTACGTAAGAAATTATATTTAATTATAGACTAAAGTGGTGAAATACAAATCAAGAGAAAACAGCATTGTTACATAGAAAAAATGTATTTTCGAATAACAAACTTTTCAAAAAAAATAAAATTCAATAAAAAACATTGTTTTTACAATACCAAGATAAAAAATCTAGAATGCAATTTACCTATAAAAAAACAAAAAAACTTATAGATCATGGTCAGTATTTTCTTAGTTTAATAATTTATGTATTTTATAAAAAAAAAAAAATACAAATCTAATTTATTATAATTATAATTTAAATTATTAATTATTGAGAATATTAATCATTTTATAAATTATAATTAAAGTCTGAATCAACAAATTAACTATTCTAGATTTTATGATAGATACAATACAATTAATTGAACAAATGCCGTACTTTATGGAGGTTTACATGTATCTAAAGCAATGCCATATAAATAACTCAATTTTCTGCAGTGTAATAAATTATGCAGTTTGAAAAATGACGGAAAAAGAATGTGTCAACACAATGGAATATGCTGTCAACAAGATACAATGGAACAAGACAATGTTGGTAGGCGTCTGCCCACTGCACAACCTACAATCAACAAAAAACCTACAACTCGGTAAGTGGGTAATTAAGAGCTTATTCTGAAAATATTATTCTTTTTCATTAACACAAAAATAATGCTAAAAAAGAAATGTCTAACTGAAGAAAGGATTGAAAATCGAATAAATTTCACATGTAGTGGTGCACATATAAAAACTTAGTTATCTTCGACGTTGAACTCGTAATTACTTTTTCATAAAATGTTATCATTAGGGTCCTTCTATTGTCTATAATTTGTTTATAATAATGAAAAAAAGTACTTTATTAAAGTAAATTTAGATAACAGTTTAATAAATACAAGAATTGTAACAAATTATATACACCTTTCGTTAGTAATCACAGATCAGGGTACAATACGTCTGACAGAATAAAAAAAATAATTTATACATGAAACCTTTCTTGTGTTGTCCTCTGATTAATAGCGTATTCTAGCACTAAAAAAAATCAAATTCTACACATTATGTTAACAGAGGTAAACAACGAGCTTATTTAGATGTATAATAAACAATTTAATTGCACCTAATTCTTTCAAAGTAGAAACAAATTATTTGTTGTCGATTAGTTATTTTATAACTATTACAATTAAAAATAAGCTGAACAATTAAATTAAATCAAACAAATGTTATATAAACCTTTTAAATTTAATTTTTAATATGAATTTTCAAATCCCTTTCTCCTGATAAGAAATACAATTATCATTATGGGAATGTCTCATCTCTCCACAATAATATATATATTTTAACTCCATTTAAGTAGGGAACTTTTCAAAATTTTCCATAAATTGCAACTGAACACAATCCCAATTCATTATTCGCTATTAGTTTTCTAAATTACATGAATTTTAGGAGTTTTCATCACAATTTGGGACGTTCCAGGTTCTTCAAGTTTAAACTATCTTCAATTTACAATGCATTTTTAATAATGATAATCACAACTTATTTTTTTTAAATGTTCATTAAGCCAAATTAAACACTATTATTAAAATTATATAACACCTGATAATAATATTTAAAAACTTATAAAATAGGTATAACATTTTTGCACATCTGTCAACGGATTCTTATATTAAAATATTTTAAAAACACCAAGATATAAAGTTCACCATTCCCTGGAGGGGAGGGAACGTCCGTAAACCCAACATGGCTAATTTTTAAAATGGCCTGTATATTTTTTATTGCCAATAACTACTAAAATATTACAAACAGCTTGAATTTGCTTATATTTTACTATAGTAAGAATACAATATAATTTGCTTATATACTGAACATTTTTTTTTATTTTTATATAAATAGTTGAAAAACGATGTGAAATACGAAATTTAAATACCCCGGATACAAAATGGCCAAAAAATGACATAATGATCCTTATAACATAAAAACTAACTAACAACAGCCGAAGTGGAAAAAAATAGAATTTATTCTATGAGCCCATAACGAGTTTATAGTTTTGTGGTAACTTTAGAATCACAATAAAAATGTGGAATCTATTTTTTTAATACCATCGACCACTGAAGCAAACGAGCAGAGGGCAAGGGGAAAGAGACATTTTGTCGATTAATGTCAGGCTATGAGGGAATAAATGATCAATATTGATTCAACAATTTGTAAGTAAGCGGCTGGTGCAATAAACATAAAGTGTTTCCACTTTATTTTTACCACAATAAAACAGGAAAAAATATATAATTTATAGAAATCAACGATATAAGAAATATCTTAAATGCCTAAAAAATTAAAAACATTAGTTACTCAATAGTTACCCATATAACAATTCAAGGAGACGATCAGTAATAAAAAAATATTAATTTAATGCTAGTGTTTCTGTTAAATTTTCTTTAGGGCTAAAAATGCTAAGATACAAAATAGATTAAAATCATGAAAGAATGAAAAAGAAATACGAACAAACAAAAAAAAGTGTGCTAAAAATAAAAAATAAAATGAAAAAAAAAACACATAGCCAATCCTATTAAAATAAGAGTAAAAACAATAAAGTATGATCAATTAATGATAAGAAATTTCATTAAGTTAGAGTAAAGCTAAAGGTAAAGAAACAAGATTACAAATAATAAACATCATATACAATTCAATATATGACAGTGATTAAAATTTAAACTGAGAAATTATACACAAATATATAAATACAATTTAAGTTATATGAACACATCAAATACAACTTGTTTTTTCAAAAATCAAATATTTTTTTTATCATTATTTTGTTTTCCTTTATGCTGTAATTTTTAAACACATACATACTAGAATCAATACCAAGAAATAAAAGCAATACACAATAGCAAAGAAAAGTAAACGCATTTTCTAAAATGGATTTAACCTTCTGAGCTTCGTGACTGAGGCTAGTAAAAATATACCGAGAGAAAGAATATTACAACTGCCTATCATCCTCGAGTGGATTCAGAGAATCATCTGATTATCTTTGGAAGAAATTGAAAAGAGAATATGCAAGACATCTCGGGAAAAAACGCAGAGAGGGCTCGTATCCACGAGATTCAGTATTAACTCCTTACTTTTTTTTTTGTAATTTTTTTTTTATTATTAAACGAAAAAAAAGTAACATACTAATATAGAAAAAGACTTAAAAAATCGAGAAAATTAATTAAATTAATCCAGAAATTTTAATTTTAAAAAATACAGAAATCAGATTTATATACATATAAATTATATTGCTATCTGGTCAGAAGAAATTATGTTTCTCTTTTAAAAAAAAAAAAAACTATATTTGGTTTACATTATATCCCTAATGAAGAAAAATTAATATCTAAAATCGGGAAAAAATATGTTGATCAAGTAGAACATAATGGTTTAAATATTAAAACTAATTACAGAATACTAATTAAATAACATTAAAACTTAACTCCTTCATAAGAATTACAAAGATAACATATAATAGAGATGAAAAACACATTAATACAAAGAATGAAAGATTATAAATAGTGTATATTTCAATTAATATATTTCTTGTATCTTTACTTCGTAGCCCTAAATAAGATTTCGAAACGTTTTCACAATTAAACAGTTCCACATTAATTTTAACTATATGACAACACACTAACAATACACAATATAATGATCAACAAATATTTTGTAGTCTTAAATTGTAAGCTTAGACTTTGAAAAACGGTATCTATAATCGGTTATTGAGCAGAAAATTGTTTTCTGTTATACTGTAGACGTGATTATCATTTGATTTGTTATTTCCTCTTTCATTTTTTACTTATAAAACTATAATTATTTGCATTAATTAATTTTTTTCTTCAAGTGGAGTGATCTTTATTATTTATAATTTTGAAATTAGTTAAAGCGTTGTACACAGTCCAGATGTTTTATAAATAAGAATATACCAGACCCATTGTTAACTGCTAAATAAAATAGTAAAATGTTTAAATAATCATGTAATGCCCACAAGACCGGACTGGTAATAAAGAAATAATTTACAAAAATAGACAATAATTAATATTTTGTTTAACAATCTGATCTTTAAATTTTCATATAATATCTTTTTAAATCTTACATATTATCTTAAGGTCGAAAATTAAAAAACTCTATTGTTCTTAATAAGTATATTATTGTTTTCTAAGACTTTTCGAGAATCCTTCTATAATGCAATTTTTTTTTTATAAGCATATTAAATAGGCCCCAATATTATTGGGTCTGAACTATCTCAATATATATTAAAATTTAAATATACAACAATAATACAGAAGTATGGTCAAAGACTAGAACAGATACCTAGAGGCCTTTCTGATCTAATCATTGACCATACTCACAGTGTTATTGTTGTAAATTTAAATTTTGTTATATGTTTAGATAGTTCCGACATGCTAAATATGCTCATTTAAGAAAAATATAGAAACTCTCTTCAGCTTTTATAATTATTTTTCTTTAAATAACCACATAATAGACCCTAGTATTAATCACCAAAATATATAATAAAATTTAAATTTACAACAGCGTAGTGTGGTCAATGACTAGAACAGAAATGTCTCTAGATATCTGCTCTCGTTATTGACCATACTAAAGTATTATTGTTGTACATTTAAATATTATATATATAAACAAATTTCAATTTACAACAATAACACTGTAGTACGGTCAATGAATAGATCAGATACTAAAGAGACTTTTAGTCATTGGCCATTAACTCGTATAGTGTTAATTTAAACTTTATTATATATTTTGATAATTAATACTCGGGGGGGGGGACTTATACAATATACTTATTTAAAAAAATATATAAAATTATAAAAACAGAAGAGGGAGGGGGAACAGTATCTCCAAAACGTCTTAGAAGAAAACATAAATGTATTAAGAACAATAGCGTTTTTAATTTTTGATCTTAAGGAAATGTATTAAATTTAAAAAACAATAAGATGGAAAATGAATTAAAGATTACCATAACTCATAATAGATAGCATTTTGAATTTTAATTCAGTTTTCTTTTTTTCTCCATAATTTGTCAGGAAATTCTTAATTATTTCCGCTACTTAGGAAACAAAGTTTAGATTACTCGAAATGCTTAAAGAATGGAAACGGGGCAATTATAAATCTTGATTAAACCCATTCATCCGATTAAACCAAATGAAAGACTGTAATTAATTGAATGTTAATTAATTTATTCCCTTTAAAGCAGTAAGATGTATGTAATTGAATTAAATAACTTTGGACAACAATCTAGATAAAGCGAGGTTCCGAAAGGTTCCTACTTGGAATGCGGAGTGCCTTCACCTCATTCGCTAACCTTCCAATGCCGTGATTGGAATCCTTAAACACATTGCCAATATAAGCTTTCAATTTTAGTTGCTAAGTCAACTAACACCTCAGAAGTACACCGCTTAGCCCCCTTTTTACATCGTAAAATAATAGTACTATTAAACGATGATAATTTAAATAAATCATTGGAATTTGATCATACTTCATTAAAAATAAATAAATAAAATAATTGGGATTTTATTATAATTATATGTCTTATTTTCAAAATGAAGTTTCAAATTTGACCATTTTCATTGAATTTTATAAAATCGTTATTCTATTCATTTAAACGGTTAAAAATTTTATCTTGAGTGTTTTTTATTTCTATGAATAATTGTATGCAAAGTGTCCACCTAATTAAATTCATAAGTTTTAAAAGAAATGCAATTTTTTTTTTAAGTTTTAATAATGATTGCATAGCTTTATCAACAATGAAATTTTTATTTCATATGATTACCGATATATATCCTCACAATTATACAATATCAGGTTACCAATAAATAAAATTGTAATATATGAATTTTTCAAAATATTGAGTGATCACAGTTAGATAAAATAAGTATATTTCTCTATTATATAAACAAATATTCAGTGGTGACCGTGTAATTTTTATTTTACATAAAAAATGGAATGATAATTTCTTCAACTGATGAAGAACAAAAATGGGAGAAAATTCGGTGCAATTTAGAGGAAAAAGTTATTACGAAAATTGTTTTTGAAGAGGCACTAAATTTAGGTACAATTTAAAAAGCTGGGACAAAGACTTGAAATTTATTTTTTTCTGGTTACACTATATTTAAAAAATTATAAAATTTGAAATACGGAATACATTTATATTACAGTTATACAATTTGAGCAACGAGCGGTACATTTAAATGAACAGTCGTATTATTAGTAAAAAGGGGGTTGGTCCACTGTTACGCAGACAGAGGGTACCCCGCCAGTATATACTAAATTTATTTGGGCCGTCCGTAGCTCAGTTGGTTAGGCGCCTAGGTCTATAGTTCTGAGATCTACAGACGGCACCGGTTTGAATTTCGGGCGAGGCCAGGGGGTGTTGACTTTTTTCATAACGAGGCTGTCCCACAAAATGAAAAACTTGACCCCTCTCCCATGGTTAGAATAGATTGTTCATCGGCAGATAACTATGCAAACATCACTCTCGCTGGGGATCATATTTAACGTTCATAATTAAAAGTTTTATCAAATTTATAATAAACTATAATCTATCATTTAGCACTAGTATTTTCAGTCTAGCCAATCGAAAAATATTTTAATATAACACCATCAATAGACATCAGTAAGAATATGTTTTTTTAAAATTCAAAAGTAAGTTATTAATAATAACAATGCCAATGTCTTTTGATTTTAATTCCTAAAATTAGTCTTTATATTTTCAATATTGATTCAATAACAATCTATATTGAAATAAATGGTTAAGAGCAGAATGTCAATTTTAGTAAACTGTTTTCATTTTTTCGCCATAGTAACATATCAGCAAAACAAAAAGATAAGAATTGTACATTGAAAAATATTTAATTAAGAGTAATAATGCGAAACTTTATGTGTCATAATATTGGCTGGAATGCTCATATATGTCCATTTTTTCACAAAAGCTTATTTAAATATTATTATTATTAATATATATTAATGAGAAAAAAGAATATTTTGTCTAATAAATAAAATAATTAAAACACAATTCTTTACCATAGTATTTTGGCTTAGAAGCTAAATAAAAAAAAATCTAAGAAATTTTTCTTTCACTTTTTTAAAAGAAAACACACCAATCGTATAATCAGGAAAAATATATACATAAAAATTGAGGGAAAAATTATGTGTCTTAACTACTGTAACGCAAGGGTCTTCTTTCAATTAGAATTTGAGTATTAAGAATATACAAGAGAATAATTTTAAAAATATATTTAAATTAATTTCAAAGATTAAATAAATATAATAAGAATTGAATACCACCGAGTAATGAGATAAAACATTTTTTTTTTAAATGAAAAGAATTTTTTTTATCACAAGTATTTCTAGAGGTCAATGTTCCTAGTTCGATTGGGTATACAATAAAAAATACAAAGTATAATGAAATATTAAAATAATCGATAGGAAAGTGGTCGATGGAATCTGTGACCTTTCAGAGAAATAATTTTTCTAATATTTATCCACATAACTACAAAATATAATAAAAATTTAAATGCTGCTAGGCAAAATATCTTTAAAATAAATAAACAATTATTTTTCATTCAAGTTGAAGTGTATTCGCCAAGTTATGATATGAAAAGATATAGGAAATCCGACGTGATGGATGATGAAATTTAAAACTGAGACATAACCGCAGAGGATGTAAGAGTGTTTATTTAGAACTGACGAAGATTCCAATGCCGTCATTCGGCTGTGTTATTGATCACTTCAGCCAAAGCTCGACTTACACTGGAATGCACCAGCCCTCGTCCTGCATCCCAATAATAATGCCCTTATGCTATTAAAAATAATAAGAAATACCCAAACTAGTTCAGCAAGCTCACAAAAATATAGCTATATAGCTAACATCAATCTTGTGTGGTGCGTGCATCATAAAACTTTCACTTACGTTTATTTTTTCAAATAAAAAAAATTAATGTTCCATTAGAGGAAGATTGGTTAAAAATCTGTTATTTAAGCCCAGTCAGATTATTTCAATGAGGATTAAACCAAGCTGATATTAAAGACCATCCATCTCTACATAAACACGATGAGTTTAATCAAAATCTTTTGAGTCATTTTTGAGATAATCGAAAAACGAAAAATCGATTCTATAAACTGGCACTATTAATTATTTAAATATGAAATTTCAGTTTCGAACAACTTTTGATTTTTGAGCTAGGTTTTTTGGACTCAGAGACCTGAAACCTGTATTTCAGTCGAAAAATTCAATTTGAAATGTTGCACCAAAGCAATACTTTCTCTTACTATATATTCAATACAAAGGTACCTGAAAATAACGATGTAACCCCACTAAGTAACTCTACAATAATCTAAAAACCTCTTTAAGTACAGAAACTTAATTCAAATGAAAAAAAAAATATTAAAATCATTTACTCAAAGAGTTAATAAAATATAAATTGTGGTAGTGAATTTCAAATGTAAATAATAACATTTAGTAATAAATAAATGAATAAAATTTCAACTAAATTAATTACATAAAACAATAATTCAAAACAAAGAAAATGTTACTGTTCAAATGAGATGAAAGACTTCAGAAAGATTAATAAATTATTAAGATAACTTGAAACTAGACTTAATGGACTATTAACAGTTGGTAAACAAAATATTTCCCTTCGCACCTAACATATTGCAGCAGTACTCTGCAGTAAATGCAGGATCGAAGGATCCTAGTGAATTTTGAGTGAAAATGAAAGAGATAGTAAATTTTAAATGTAAATAACCACATTTAATAATGAATAATTGAATAAAATTGCAACTAAATTGATTATAATAAACAATAATTCAAAGCAAGGAAAATAACAACAATCCTAAAATATTCTATTTAAAGATTTTATGAACACATCTATCATGCAGATCCTGAAGGTTATAACCACAACTAACAAGCAAACATGCACTCCTGAAAGTTAAAGGAAAAATTGGATATTGACTCATTATTTAACAAGAATGAACCTTTTCAATAGTAGTTAACAATGGACGTAAAAGAAATAAAAAGCTATAACCTTTTCTAATTCAACAGATAATTTTATCTAATGGCATATAGCACCATAATACTTAAACAAATAAGTTTAATTAAGAAAAAGATCAATAAGCCTATTTATTCTATACATTTATGTGTTCCAAAGATATAATTTAGATATAAGATTATAAGTTTTCA
Organism: Halyomorpha halys; assembly: GCF_000696795.3. NCBI lineage: Eukaryota > Metazoa > Arthropoda > Insecta > Hemiptera > Pentatomidae > Halyomorpha > Halyomorpha halys. Next base: position 913,576 of record NW_027108785.1, on the reverse strand, counting down.
GAAAAGTACTATTAATAATATTTCTCATTGCAAAATCTTTAAATTTTTCTAACACAAAAGTATAGCGAAAATATAAATGTTTAAAAAAATGTATAATTTGCACTTAACTATTTATTTAATTGGTAGCTGTTATGGAATCAATACTGCATTTACGAAAACTGATTTAATGGAATTAACCATTAGAAAAATTCACATAAAAATTGGTTATTTCATGAAGGAGTCTGAAATTGACTAATTTGAGAAAAAATAGTATTATTAATAATTTACTCAATTAAAAAGCAATCCCATGAGTAAATATTTACTTTTCATATCCCTAACCTATCTCTTTATTTATCTTCTAAAAATTATCCAAAATGGAATAATATTATTTTATACAGTTATTAGGAATTATATTATGTTATACAGTTATTAAAAATTAACTTATCATTTGTATAAAGCGTATAAAAAATAAAACCTTAATGGTTGAAATAGGGCTAAAGAAGTATTAGTCTATTCAAATTTTTAAAAAATGCATCCACGATTAACAATATTGTTTTTTGGTTTTATTTAAAGGTTGTCTGTTTTATGGTGTTAATCTTCCAAGGTTTATGTCACAAATAAGTTAAGTATTGTTCTTTTAAAATATATAATATTAGAACTATATAATAAAAAATAGTGATAATCATCACATTATATCATTAATTATGTAAATAATCCAGTAGTTACACAGTACAATTACTAAAATACCTATAAAGTTTTGGATCCTTTAAGCAGTTTGCCCATTCCATTTGCACAAAAATATTAGACTTAAGCAATATTCAGTAAAATTGAAAACTTATTCAGCATCTCATTCTCAAATAAAATGCTGTTTTCAGCATCAAACATTTCATTACTCAGTAGCACATTGAGTACAATTATGATAAATACTAGTGGATTACACTAAACATTATAAAAACAATAGCAGAAAAAAGTTATATACCAGCTTACAACACCATTTAATGGCTCCGGTACAACTTAAATAAACTCATTAAGATATACAATACAAAACTTCAACATAAAATACATTCAGTACCTCAAAAAATATTTTGATTACAATTCTAATCTTCAACTAACAACTATATCCATATTTTAACATGAAAATAATGATCCATGAATATGATAATTTATCTTTGAATAATACATAAAAAATCAAAAAGTCAACACCAGAAGACAAGTAAAATTATACAGGAATATTTAATGATATAGCTAAAGTATTCGACAATAAAGCTTAAACTCAGTTTAATACACAATCTTTTTACGACCTTGCAACAAGTCTTAAGCCATTTCATAATGTCGTTATTAGTTTTATATTTCTGAAACACAAATATTTTCATTCTTCATTTTAATTTTATATAGCCCAAACAAAATACATCAACACTGAGTGGTAGATGGAAACAAAGAGTACAATATACCCCTAATACAAGTAAAATACAAGTGGACTAATCAAAGGTAAGATTAACTAATCACACTTTAAACCAAAAATAATACTTAGAAAATTTAAATAGAAGTTGTAACTATAACTGTTCATAATTAATTGATAGCTGGTAAGAATTCCTATTAATACGATGGAAAATTTATTTATACACTTATTATTACTGAATCACATATAAGCTGTATTAATAAAATTAAAAATATTTAAAAAAAACATTAGAAATGATATTACTAATTTATTGATTATCCTATAATCTTATTTTAATTAAACCCAAACATCAGCATCTTACATTGATTAATTTTTACTCATTACTTAAAGTATCAGGACACTAATTATTACATTCAAATGTTGAGTACTATATTTTCATAAAAATTTCACTATAACATCCATAAAAGAAATTATCTCAAGCATAATATACCTAGTTCCATAAAATAAATTATTTCAAAAATAATATACCTAGTTAATTAATGAAAAGATAAAGGTATTTGGATATATTATTCACGATAAGAAAATTATTATTACAATGATATATTCATCACAATATTGTAAATAAATTTTAGTTAATTTAATATATTAGAATATTATATCCAAAATTATTTTCCTTTTATAAGTATTCAATGATTATGTATTGCTATAATATATTCAACGCGATATTGCAAATATTTTTTAATACGATTGAATGTTATATTCATATATATTTTAATTGAAAATGATTATATGATTTGGTTATATGATTATTATTGAACTTTATTATTGGACACCTGCCGATATCATGTCTACAGCATAATGGATTCCCATTTTTTTTTTTTTTTTTTTTTTTTTTATTCTCCTATGAAGAGAGCATTTCTGAAAAAACAGTTCAAGGAATATGCATTGTTTCAAAAAGCTTTACAGGATTGAGTAAACAAATAACACATATAAATGATTTTTAAAAATCTAATTATTAGAAAAACATAGGTTATAGTGTTTTGCAAATAGCCTTCCCTTATAAGGTCATAATAGTGAATTATGATAATGTACTGTATGTCTAAGATGGATATTCTAACAATAATATTGACACATGTGATATATACACCATGTTCAATAATATTGACCATGTAAGGGAGGAGACCATTTGCATTCCTACACATTTAACACGAAATACATCATCATTGATCACATTATACATAGTAATTGATATAAAAAAAATAGCCCAGTGAACCTTAAGTATTTTTAAATATTATCTTAATATTTGTAAATGAAATTAATAACTTTACTGCATCCAAAAATATCTCTTAAATACATATGTGAATAGTAATTTCATTAAAGTAGAAGTTTAAGTGATGTGCTATGAGTGAATATCATATTTAATAATACAATAAATGAATCAGGAAAATCATTAAAATAGAATAAAACCAAAGAATGAATAAAACAGTTGATAAAGTAATTGATATTTTTTTAAATATTGACTACTAATAAGGATCACTAAGATTACATAATAATAAAATCTATGTCTTTAATAGTTATATAATTATAAATGGTATCAACCAGTTAAATAACACCATTTATCAAAAATCATTCTGAAATATGTGGAACCTATGAATTATGCATTAGTATAGTTTTATGCATAAAAAGTGGGTTAAAATGTTACTCATACGTATTACTAATAGTAATCAGCTAAAATAATTTAAAAAAAATAGAATTCACAAAGTTAATTATTTTTAAAAATCAAATACTATATGGAATATGAAAAATGATTCGTATACACTATGAAATCAGCAGAAAATTTATATGGTCGCCTCCATGTATTCTTGAACATGGTGTATATATCACACATATTCAAATTATTGCTAGAATAGGAATTAAATTCCTATTCACTATTACCATATGTGAGGGATAAAATATCGATTAATAAAAAAAAATAAAAAATGATAAAAACAAATCAATTAAAAACAGTTGATAAAGTAATTGCTGATTTTAAAATACATAATATATATTACTAATAAGGATCACAAAGATTAGTCAATAATAAAAATCTGTATAATTATAAAAGCTATCAAGCAATTAAACAACTTCGCTTATCTTAAATTATCATTCTAAAATCTGTAGCTCCTTAGGAATAGTACGTTAAATGGTTATGCATGATACGCCAATTACAAAAAAGAGTATTCTCTACATCACTTACTCTTAGGGTATACAAAGAAAGATAAAACAATTCAGTTTAAAATAAATAACACAGAATCCACAAAACCAGCAAATTGCAGATATAATAAAATAGTATAAAAGATTAGATTAATTATTTTATATATTCTTGTTTGAGAGTTATTTAGTTTATTCTTAATTTAAAACAAATTTGATCCTTTTTTTTCTCTCAAACTTTATTCTTTACAATTTTTCCTAATATATGTTAAAAAATAATATGTTATATCTGTTAAAAAATAAGATAAAAAAGGGGGGTATATGTATGTTTAAGAAAAATACACATGGAATAAGAATAAATAATTATGGATTTTAAATATATTAGAAAATGTTTGTGTTATAAGCAGAATAATTAGTAATAAATGTTAATTAAATTATATTAAAAATATAAATTAATGAAAAAAAAAATTATTGTTATATGATAAGGTGATAACAGAGTCCTAACCTGTTGAAGGTAGGTTCTGTTTTAAGTTGCAAATGTAAATGAAGGAAGGAAGAAAAGTGTTTTGTAAAAGTTTAAATCTAAGAAAAAAATTTTTAGAAAAGGTTAGTAGGAAATCTATTTTAAAAAACAAAATTTTATAATGTTATTATGATATTATTTTAATGATTAATTTATTTAAAGATGGGACAAAGGCAATTAAGCCTGCATTTTAAAGATTTGAATAAGGAAATGACATCAATATGAAGGTGGGGCCAAAGAAATCAGTGTGTAGTTGAAGTAAATAATGTAATTGTTATATATAAAAATTTTAAAAATGTCCTGAGGGTCGAAACGTTGGAAATTGTAAAGAATAAAGGTTGAGAGAAAAAAAAGGATCAAATTTGTTTTAAATTAAGAATATAGTATAAAAGATGTTTACAGTTATAGTTATATTTAAAATGAAAACAATACAACTAAAAAAAAATACCGTTGTGGTAAACTAAGTTTTAAAATACTTATTAATGATAATAACAATTAGAGATTAAAATTGTTATTAAGTACAATTCGAATGATAAGTTTTTTAACTCATTTACAAATAATAACTAAAATTTAACAGGAATGACTTACACCATTATTCAGCATTATAGACCATCAATATTTCACTAATGTTACAACAAAGAAAAGTCAGGAGTACTCACCTATAACAAACAAAAAAAAAAGTTTATTAGAACAGAACAAACCATTTCTATGGAATTTCTTATGCTAAACACAGTTATACATACCTTCCTACTCAAAACACAACTAGAATGTTTAATTAATTACTTTAAATAATCAATTTGTGTCAAAACTAACTAATTCAAAGAAGATTTTAAGAATTTTAAAGTAAATGCAAAGTTGAACAGAAGAATTGAAGTAATAGTTGCAAAACGTCCCGCTAGGTTACAGCACAAAACTGGTCAAACCTGTGGCGTTATCTAGCGGCTTCGTCTTGAACTACAACCACCTCTCTAGCGGAGGTAGCGGAAACTCAACATCAGCTGTTTCTACACAGCGGGATATTCAAAACCGTCTAAATTTGAAATAAAATATTACTATTCACAATAATCAACATAGATATAAAAATTTACATAAATTGTATATTTATAACTGAATAATGGATTTTTCTCAGTGTTACATTCATAATTAGATACCTGAGAATTCCTACTTTAAAATAAACAAATTGTTTTGTACGACTTTTACAACAAAATTAATTTAGAAAATAAATAATTGAGTTAAATACAAGATTCCTTTCATTCAAATATTTTTAAAAAAATACATGCCATGTAACTTGCAACAAACAAATCTAATTTCGATGATAATGCTGAACCCGATCTATGATAAAATATTAGTTTCGGCAATATCTGCATTTTATTTTAAATAACATTATGCAACTGAGGATATGGCTGGGTGAAGGTGTTATGTAACAAACATATGGATATTAAAAACATTTAATTTAATAATCATTATTCCTTTTTTTAAAATGAATATCTTAATTATCAACTTCTGAAAACTACCACAATTGAAAATACTCAACACAATTCTATATAGAAAGAAATATTTAGTTGTTTTTTTTTTTTTTTTTTTTTTTTTCCCTCCCAAAAATCACATATACCTTTCACTTATATCTTCAATTAATTTACAGAAAAAGCAAAAGACGCAATAAATACCAAATAATTTGGCATGAAAGTAAAAAATAACTCTAATGACCTTCCTCCACAACACATAGCAAAAATTTAATTAATTAATAAACATTTGAGGAATTCATAGAATAACTTTTTATGGTTGAACAAAATAAAGTAAAGTAATGGTTTTCTAAAACTTTGAATATAAATTGAAGAAATCTAATTAAAGTTTCTAATCGAGAATTTAAAAACACTATATGGAAAATCCTAATATTTTTCAGTTAATGTTTTAAGAAAGATATAAACACAATAATATAATCATTAAAGAAAAGTCTTTTTTATTTTTTTCATTTTAATAGGCAATGTAGGAGAATACTATTATTACAAACAATAAATAATGAACATCTATCTTTTTTCACTTTTTTTTTTTTTACATTATTTTTGTAAATAATGAAGATAGCTACAAAAAACTAGTAAGGATAAACTATCTTTACCTAAATAATCTTTGAAGGTTGATAACTTAAGTCAAAACGTTTTAAAAAAGAACAATATCTATTATCTAAATTTTCTTTTTTCGGTAAGAACAGTTAAAATGCCAATTAAATTAACTACAAATATTAACGTGCAACATAAAAACATAGAGATAATATCATGTTGCTCTTAGCATAACAACAACGATCATATTACTTTCCAAACTGCATCCTTACTCTAACCCACCATTTGGAAAGTCTGCAATCATCATGCACGTCAGCTGTGAATGTTCTAGACGACACAACAGTAAATTATAAACGTGTGGGTATGTATGCCATTGTTCTAAAATAAAACGGCAACAATTTTAGGAATGGATAACTAGCATTAAAAAAAGTAATAAATAATAAAGTTTGATCATAAATCTTTAAATAAGAAAGTTTGAAATTCACGAAATAATCATGGTCTTTTAGAAGCTTGAAAAAACAGAAATGAGTTAATATGAATATTCACATTTTTTAAATTCTTAATCGAATCCTGTATGATAAAAAGACCTTATCAGATCCAACACGTCTTAATTGTTTAAAATTTCTTCTTATAGTTTAGAACAGCACAATTGCGTACGATTTAGTAGGCGTGTGACACTAAAAAGAATTTCTTCATCAAAGTTGTGCTGTGCTATTTTAATATAATTCTCAAAACTCTAAAAACATATAGGAAGTATCAGTTCAAGTTCAATAAACTGTGAGTTGTTTGATTTGTTCTAGCTATTGACAATTCTAACAGAGTCATGACAAGTCATAATGTTGGAGTTAAAGATAGCACAAAGCTACATGCACAGATGTGGGAAACAGCAGGCCAAAATAGACTTAGGTGAAGCAGGCTGGTTAAAGTGGTCAATGATCTAAAAGTTTTGAAATAAAACATACTCATAATAAACAAAAGTTAAATGCTGATGAAGAGAATATATCTCATTAATTAATATTTTAATAATAACTGAACATCATAATGACTATTGCCACGATAACTCATTTCTTTCTTTAGATTATCAATTTTCTTATTTTGATTTACTTATATACAAAAACCTTAATATGACTTGCTCAGAATATATATTTTATAATATTGATGCAAGAAATTCAATAACTTTAAGCTATAAAAGGTCAAATAACGCCTCCTGGACGGTTGGTGATTTGGAGGGTTATCAGAAATTTGTTTAATTCAGATTAGTTATCATAAAATACTGTTAATTAAACCGAATGAATTATGATATTGTTTCATTGTGCCGTTAATAGAACACAAATAAAAATTAAGAGACAGCTTGTGAATTAACAAACTATTATTTCTTTTTATCTCTTGCGATTTAAATTTGACAATTACTGCTGTAAATATAGCAAGTTTCCATCCTTCCAACGCCATACCTAGATGGATACAAAGAAATTAATTGAAACTAGAAACAGTAAAAGTTAGACCGATCCTTTAGTTAGAATTAGAATTTTATTTTTGCATTGAATACTAGCCACAACTGAAAAACTTCAAAGCTCATTAAACGAACTAATGTAGGACATGGATCGAATATTTATAAATTTATATCTTTCAAGTATCATTAACTAACCAAATAAATAGGAGAGACACATTTATCACAGAAGTTACTTCATTATTATTAATTTTTTTTTTAATAAGTACTGAATTCAATTTGGGGGCACGATGGTACTAATTTTAAGGACCCAGGTTCGAATTTAGCTGTGGCAGATAATTATTTTCTGTTACACTGTAGCCGTGAGTCAACCCTATGGTTCACCTCCATATAAAATGCAACCCTTAATTGGGAAAAAATCTAGCGGTTGAGCTTGATATTGGAAAAATCACCTCCTTGTAATACCGATGTTCTAAAAACAACCTTCCTTAACAGGCACCGAACCCATGACCCTTCATCCTACCGATACCGGTTAACTTTTATTATTATTATTATTATAACTTTATTCAATTTATTTATTTCTGAATTAAATCATAGTTTTTCGTTATCAACTATTTTTTATAAATATTATATTAAAAAAAAAACTCAAACAATTTCAAAATTCAATCAGAATTCACTAAATTAAGGACTTTATCGAGTGGTGTAAGCGGCATTTTCAGTAAAGTAAAAAAAATCCTGAAGGAATTGAATGTTAAAAAATAAGTGAACTCAGTCAAAATCTCAACTGATCACCGATTTATTTTTTTAATATACATTTTATTAATCTAAACGATGCAAGTTAATTTTAAATAAAGTTGTTTTCAGAGATTGAAAGCCAAGAACAATAATATTCAATCTGTGTGAAATCCCCAAAGAAAGTTGGAAATTTATCAGAATAATTCTAATAAAGCCATCCGTTGCTAAAATGAAGATTAACCGACTTTCACCACAACCTCACTGAACCTTTTCAAATTTACTTGTCCCATATAACCTTTTAATTTATCAATTTTTTACAGTGTGTTAACATTACATTTCCTACTACTCTCATGCCTTAATCACATTTGATTGTTGTTAATAAGCCATTAAAAATTATTACTTAATTAGAAATGAAACTACAATCTTATTATTAATTAGTGAATCATGTTGCATGAAAATTAATTTAATTATAATTATAACATCTTATTGAAAAATTAACAAGGTTCTCATTTCGTAAATTATAATATAGATTTAAGCACTTAAATAAATAAAACCTGTATTTTTTAAACTTCCTCTCACACTCAAAATATCGATATATCGCTATGGCAACCCTTCAATAGAGTCAAAGCACACAGTAAAAAAAGAAACCAATAGGCCATTAAATAAAAGCCACTATCCTAGTTTCTTAGTCGTTAGAAATGGAACGAACAGTAAACAACATGAATTAAAGATGTAGGACTGATAATGCTCCACTTATCAATTAGGAACATTGAATACCATTCGTCAGATGGGAAAGTCCTAGAAGTTGTAAACAAAATAATTTAGCCAAGGTAGAATAGAGACAGTTCGGGGTAGAGGTAAATGCCCTCTACTAACGATCAGTCCTTACAGTCCACACGGCACTCTGTCGTTAGTGCCATATGTACGATCGCTCTATGGCTATCTCCAGTCCGATCCTAATACTGCCCATGTCGTTTCCATTCCCAATCATAACGGGCGTAATGGCCTAGGAGAGAGTAACCGAAACCGCAGCGGAATCATCTCATCCGGCAAACATTGCACCACATGATGATCCACGGGATGAGGTAAAACGTAACAGTCGGTTTGGCCGTGACGGAGGCAACTTATCCCGAGAACCGAACGAGGAACAGCATAACTACCAAATTAAGGTGTAATATATCCGAGGTTGTAATAAACCACAGCACCAAAATAGAATCATAAAAGAAGTACTGAAGAAAAGGAAAACTAAGACTATCTTCATATTCTTCCTACAAGGGGTAAAGAAACATAGAGGTTCCTAATTTATTTCTACACAACAAATCTGCAACACACCGGGCAATGGTTTTCAGATGTTTTATTTGTCTTTAAATTGTATAATCATAGAAATTTTGAAAAAGCTGGTTTGTAATATATCATTATCAGGAAATCACTCCATCATTTTCAAATTATTTTTTTGTAAAATAAAATACTTTTATATTTCATTCCTTCAAGACACACATGCTATGGTGACCACCAACAGCCGATTAATTTCCAACTTTTAAAAGAATTTTCAAACGATGTAATAAATGCAATAATAAACTAATTTAATGAATTAATGAAGAGCTTGGCTACTTTTCCACTTTACAAATAATTACTTATCAAGATTTTTAATCCTTCAACCTTTTTACTTTTATTTTCTAGGATAAGTGGAGCAACTAAATATTTAAGAATTTTAATTTGTAAATCTAGAACCAGCTTATGCCCAAAATAAATTTATTTTTCTATTTACTTTAGCCGTGGGTCGACAATGAGTTCGGAAGACCCTGTAAAGGTACACCTAGTTATACGAGTAAAGTGCCTCGGTCTTAAATTATTTGAACCAAAACACGATGCTTTGGCATTTCATACCCTACTACTAGTAGGGTAATACGTTTAATCGTTGCTCAAGAAACAGTACTTCCTTAACAAAAAATAAAATCAAGCTCCTTCAGAGGCTAGTATGAAGTGGTAGTCCTATGAACTCAAAGTAATGGATATAATAACTTGATTTACGCAATTAAATTTATCAAGAAGTATATATTATTAAAATGATAATTTGAATCAGAAAAAAAAACGTATTTAATGATTGACATTACGAATTTGTAATAAGAGACAGTTGTTGGAGCAAAACTTCTTAGAAAAAGTAACGGAGAATAATGTTTGTTAATCAGGATAATGCCAGATAAACTAGAGCATAGCGATAAATAAGCCATGAATCCTTGTTAAACTGCGAAATCGGGACTATTGTGATCTGTGACTTCCTGATGAAGTTTAAACATGCTAATTTCATCTCTAGAACCGGAAGACCTAGCTTGTGTCAAATACTTTAGACATATAAGAACTAAATATAGATTAAAAAGAAAGGAAAAACAATTAAAAATATATCATAAAAATAATAAAACCATTAATTTTGAAATTATCACAGATGAGTACACTGAGAAATAATATTGATAATATCGACAGCAGCTATCAACAAATATACGCTCAGTAACACCGAAAAACAAAATACTTCAAATTTTAGGAATCCATAAATTCAAAATTGATTCAACCCCAAAAATATACATACTCACAAAGAGTAGCATACCTAACAACTTAACTTTTTTTTTATTAGAACTTTTAATATTTAATACTAATTTTTATCGTTATTTCTAATTGCGGAATAATTATCACTATTATTATAAAAGGTATTATTATATTTAAGCTTTATATGTCAGTTATGAATATATTGCAAATAGTTGATTCATTAACTTATTTTATTTCACTATTCAAATAAATTTAATAACGATTTAAAATATTCAGAATTTATTTTATCAGGTTTTTGTTTAATAAATAAACACTGCATACCAAACTGATGTAAGACGAACGACTTCTTTACCCATTGTTTCAACATAAAATATAACCACAACGTAGAATGGTTGATAAGATATTTTACAAATCTTTCCAATTAAATTGACTAGCACAAATAAAATAATTGATCGCATCAATAAAAATTGATGCCTCTAAAATTAATCGTTTAAAAAGCAATAATACAATGAAAAATTAAATTTTAGTGTTCTAAGGAAAAATTATATAATCCTCCTGAGGATTTAATACCACCATAAATTCAGAAACATTTCTTAACAATAAACAAAACCTTAGCATAAATCTCAGTTGAAAAATATATTTCGAGATCTGTAACATACACTTATTATAAATTGTTTTTAATTAACAACTATAGAAGGTCTCTAGATAAATCTAGTATCGCATTCAAGTTTTTCTTTTCTTATATATAGGGAGATGGTCAGGGTTGCGGTCAATAGTGAAACAAAAATAGTTGTAAACTATTTTTGTTTCACTATTGACCGCAACCCTGACCATCTCCCTATATATCAATTTTCTTTTCTTAGATTTGATTCCAGCCCGTTCAATGTGCTAGTGGGCGAGTAAGGTTGTAGGACTTAATAACGAACAGAACACTTAAATATAATAAATACTGAATCGATGGGAAAACGTCCGAGAGTTAGACCAAAACGTAAGGGGGAAGATTAATTTAGAGACCTGCAATTCAAATTCTCTGCCCAATCCCTTACTACAAGGTCCCGTTTATCTGACATCTACCCTCCAACACACCGAACTGTTGTGTTTGATAAATCCTTTTTTACTCGAGCTGCATATCTCTGGAACTCCATTCCTTCTAACATACGTCATACTAACCCTTCCCTCGTTTAAATCCCTTATATTTAACTATTTGCTGCTTCACCAATCTGACCCATTATTATAATAGTACAGATATTTTGTAATTAACTTTTTGTTTTGTTTTTATTTAGTCAGTTAGTTTTTTTAATTAATCTATTTTTTTTCTCTTCGCATATAAGTTATAATTAAGTGTAGTCACATTGTTTTATGACCAATAAATGTTATTATAAAATTAAAATTGCCAATGTAATTGTTCTAAAAGGGCCTAGTTCCAGTATAATAAACTATTTTTCATTTCATTTTTATTACTTTAAGACTGATTTAATTTATTAGGGTTCAGAGAGGCCTCACGGTACAGATGTGTGAAGACGATTGGTGGTTATTATTGTTATGATTATTCATTATAATTATAATTTTAAATTAAGGTCTTATGATTTGAGAGTGTCAGTTTGGCATTTAAGAAGTTATGTAGGTAAATACATACCTATAATTTATCCTGGTTAATAATGTCTTTAATATTTTTCCCCCCATTTTCTCTGCTCTCTAAATAAATATTATTTTTTTCCCCTGTTAGATAGAAATAAAAGAATGAAATTTTTATTAATATAATATTACGACAAATCACGGAATGTTGCAGACACTGGACTAGTAAAAGAAGATATTAGGAGCGATCAGAAGAAGCTCGCAATGACGAACTCACGAAGCTATCACGCTTCCGCCCTACATAACGGACCTCCAGCCAGTCTTCGATGGACAAGTGTCACTCTCTGCCACGAAATAGACTAGCCTATGGAAACGGTAACTGTGAAATAGATGTATGCAGTATGTCGTAATGGAGCATAATAAGAACGAACTTTTTATTAACCTGATAAAAATTAAAACATAATTGAAGATGTAAATGAATGATATTCTCCTTAATTAAATAATACGATATTCACGTCTAGAGAAGTTTTTAGCAACGTATAGTATGACAACAATGCAACCCATTGAAGGTAGCAGCTAAATTGATGACTTCGAAAGGGGGGGGGGAAAGGTTGAGCTAACCGTTTTCTTATCACCTTTAATGTTCACAAAAATTGTGGATTTTTGAAAAAAAAAATTAAATTAAATTAAAAATTTCAACTACTGAAATGAGGAATGATACTGACGACCGTTCGACTAAAAATTAAGTAAATTTGTTAAATTGTAGATACACGGTTTTTGTTTTACATAAATCCATGATAACACTAATTTTAATACTAATTTCGTAGTGATTAATAATTTCTATAAAAAAACGTTTTCTATCTCTTTTATATTCCAATAAATGATATTTTATTAATCTCATGAATACTTAATCCGATCACTTAAATTTTTAATAAAAAGAAATTAAAGTTTTTTCAAATTATACTGGAGTATTAGATATTCATAGAAATTTCATCACAGAAATAATATTCCTTAGAAGATGTAAAAGGCCAAATTTCAATTTCTGCAAAAAATTATATCCATTAAACCACTCAACATTATCACAATATAAAAGGAGCCCATGAACACAATGCATTTTGTAAGTTTCTGAAAAAAATCCTTTTGGTTCAGAAAAATTCATATTTGATGAACAATAATCATTTTTCAGCTAACAAAAAACTTCAAAGAACAATCAGTTACAAACAAGAAGAAATCTGAACCAAAAAATTTAGACTTCTTATCAATCACAGTAATTATTAATTTAAAAACAATTTATTTATTTTTTAATAAAATTATTATTGTAATAAATAAATAAGAAACAACTAACAGGCCCTGTTAGTAAGCGAGGTTCAGTACAGACTATCCGCCCAGGTACAGCCGGGTTTGGGTAAAATGAGCTAAAAGGTTAAATTTTCATGGAAACAAAGCTTAATTAATTAAATATTCTAGCAATAGCAATTTTAACTTATTCTATCGCAACTTATTTTCGTAAAACTCTGGTTACGCCACTAGTTTCGTACATACTTGAGCTCTGCTCTACCCCTCACACGTGGGGGATAAAGTGGGCTCAGGGATCCTCAGGTCGATTGTGTAAATATTGTATATATTATTTTATCATTATGTTATTTTATTTATTTATTTTTCATACAGATAGTTTGATTATGTTCATCTTGCCTATTCTTTTGTTTGTATGGTATATATTGTAAGAGAGTTTTTTTTATTATTTTATTTTAATTTTAGTATGTATGAGATAATTCATCATTATTACTTATTGCCCACAACTGTGTGGCAGATTGTAATATCTATCAATAAATAAATCTATCAATTAAAAAAAAAAAAGTTTCGTACATAATGCTAAAATAAAACCTAGAGTATTGATATCTTCCAAGATAAATGAACCTGAACTCTCAAATAGCCGTTTCATGCATTTTCAAGGTTTTACTTCTGATTAGTATACTGTTGCACAACCTCTTGAAATACCAGGTAAAAATAAAATAATAACAGCAATAAAGACAATAGTTTTCTTAATTTTGATGTTACTGATAATTGTTTTGGTTTTCTGTTCGAGAGCTAAGACGTTTTTTTAAAGAGATAAAAAAACAAAAAAAAAAAGATTGACTTCCCATTCTCTTAACGAGGCAACACAAGCGACGTGTTCACACAAGTGAATTTAAACTGCCTTGATCTGAGATAGGGCAGAGCTAGATCTGCTTTGGCTAGTTCCGTCTAATTTATAGTTTCCTTTAACCCAGCAGGATACTACTTCATTGTTTCTTCCCTAAGGGAATGCATTGTTCATGTCAATGATGGTCGGGAAGAGTAATATGGGATATTCGCTAAGAAAAAGTGAAGAAGGATCATTCACAAAATTCCTAAATTACTTTAATTTATTCCTTCCGTTCTCCTACATTTGAATTAAATATTTAAATCATTAGCTATAATTCCTGATTAGACAACCTTACGTAACGAAAATGAACGTTGCATCCTGTAGAAAGTTGCAGTATCAAGGATGGGCAGTTAAAAGAGGCTTTCCCAAGATCTGAATAAAAGTGATTAATAATCAAACAACTACAGGAAGGCAACGGTCGCCGCTTACGCTGACGGCATTGCCATCTACAGCAACAGTATCTAACAGCTGGGCTACTTGAACATCTCAGTCAATACAGCCAAAACGGACTGAGTTGTGTTTGCGCGCACACATACAAGAGATCAAGACTGTCGAAGACTCTCCATGTGAATGACATGGTGAGCTAACCTCCCAACTCTATCGTCAAGCTTTCTGCCTATCTATATTAGATGGCGAGAATAGTCAGACGAAAGTCATATCGACGACCTCCTCACTTCTCCAACTCTCTCATCACTGATTGAAGCTGCAGATCTACAAAAGTATTCTGAGGCTGGTACTACTATATGAGGCACCGTTGTTTATCCACACATCGAATGGCATCCAGCGACTTCTACAGACGTTCTCAAGATTCTATGCTAAGGAAACTCATCCGCACATCATTTAAGAAAAAGAAGCCCACGAAACTACATTAACTGTTCGACTTGCCCACACGGAGTTCATCAAGCGACGTCACATTAAATGTTTCTTAATACTGCACCAATTCGCTATTTAATACATTGAAAACTGTGCCCGCTCCGGTGCGTTGGCAACATACTACGGAAGGACACGTAGTATTAGGTTAAGTCTCAAATTTGGAAACAATGTGCGCCCCAGTACGTTATATACTCATATTATAACGCACCTTAAAAGTAATCTACTTTAAGAGACTCCTTAGAATGTACAGGTTCTACAGTAGAAGGAGAAAATACATAAAATTATTGCAAATATAAGTCATTCAAAAAATTTCTTATATGGGGTTTGGATAAAAAAAATTATTTAGAGTACTGCTTCAAATATAAGAACGATTTGATTCAGAGACAGGTAAGGAACATTGAGCAATGATACCTTGAAAGATGGACAACAAGACACAAAAACTGAGCAGGAAGAGGCCACAAGTGGAACCGCAGATAGAACGGACTGCATAACTAGCCTTCCAGTGAACAAAGGCCAGGTATAGCCATGAACTATACCGATCAAGGGCGTCTCTCTCCGCATCTCAGCCTTCTTCCTATCCGATCGATCAAAAAAAAGCAATAACAAATAAAATAAAACATCAAAATCATAAAGAAATATCTACAGGGATCAACTAAAGTTCACAAGCTATCAGTGCTGATTTGTTCTTGTTTGTCCATAGAGAAATAGGACTCATTAAAGAGCTGATAGTAGCAACTAATAGTTATTAATAATTAAACAAACTAAAAATAATAAAAATGATGCCCAACAAACGAACATGGAATATCTTAGCCGATAACATTAGCAAGCCTTCTAGTGGAAGGTAAGTAGGGGAATCAGAAATTTTTTTTTAATATCTTTATTGAAATTTACAACTGTATATTATATAATAGATTCAGTAAATTTGATGGTAGTTAAAATGAAGTGTTATAGGCGTGTAGAGCAACTACCCATAGTAGCACTCTAATGACATTTTACATTAGCAGGTCTCGTGGCCATCTTCTTTTCAGGCGCCTCGGAGGATTTTCAGGAATGGAAGAGGATGCAAGGTTAGAAACTAGGGGGTTTGAGTGGTTAGGGAGTTAGTAATGGAAGAAGTGATATCTGGTTCGGGCTAGATCGGTTACATAGGGAACATTAAAGTCTTTATGTATGATTTTATTTGCGACAAAGTAAGGAGCATTGAGGATTTTATGAAGGATTTTGGATTGTAAGGATTGGATACGAGAGGAATTCGAAGGTTTAGTGGAGCCCCAAAGGAACAGAAACTTCAAAGAGTTACCTCCTGAGAAAGAATCGTACTCTAATTCGCACTTCCATGAAAGAATAATTATTCACTTGGAGTCGGTCAATGCTCTATGCAGGAAAGTCGAAGAAGTAGGATTGAGGTTCCTAATAATATTTTTTAATAATTTGAAAAATTTAATGTGTTTCTTGTTTACTGTAGCCTAATATGAGCTGATAGTCAGGGGTAAAATCCGGAGTAAGGAATATTTATAAGATATAATTTATTCTGCCAGAGTTTCGTCCTGGATTTCAAGCCTTCTTCAGGACTAAGTACAAGATAACAACAATGTTTGAATAAAAACAACAGTATAAAAAGACGATAATATACAGTATGAAAAATATGAAGTAAAGTAAAAATATATTAAATTCAGACTAGTACATACGTGTAAGTAATAAATAAAAAAATATATAAGAAAAGCGAGAAAGAAAACAGTAGCAATCCAAAGAAAGCTATTGAGCTATATTATTAAATATGAAAGTGAAAATACACATTTAAAGGACTTAAATATAAAATTATATAAGCCAAGAAGGGTAGTAAAGTTAATAATTAAATGATAAATATGAATTAATAATATGTTAGTTGAATTACTTTATTATATTATAAAGCACTGAAAACAAGAAAAGTTCATAAATAAGTGTCCATGACCTTTATGAAAAAGATTAAAGGTGTGTTGTTTTAATTGTAAAAGATAAAAGAAAAAAAAAGTGTCAGCATAAATCAATTTTAAGTTTTAATTTTTCTTCGAAATCTGTTCAAATATCTGAAGTTTTTTATTGTTATAATTTGTTTAATAACACTAATGGCACACTCTGACCAACATCTTATTACATTTGACATTTATTATATTTATATACGTAAATTTATAAACGAAATAATTGATATCTTATCAGATTTTTTTTTCGGCTAATGTTAATATCCTCTATGACATTCCGATTGAACATGTTATCTAAATGATTAATTTCTCTGTATTACTATTAATCAGATCACCCCAAAAGGTCAACAGATAATCTAAAAATGCAAATGAATTAAAAAATATATACCAATTTTTCCAGCCTAAAATTATTTGAAAAAAAAAAAGATAACTGACACTTAAATCGCAGTAATTAGGCAAGCTCATCAGTGGGATTTTAGAGACCTTTGAAAAATAGCCACGTTTATAATTCGCAAAAGGAAACTTTAAAAAAAATAGTCGCCATGAATATAACATTATAAGATTTAAAGTTTTCGTTTAATGATACATCACTGACAGCCAAATGTTCTTCTAACAAGGTGAAAGTTTTAAAGGTGAAAAATTGGGGTGTAATCTTTCATAATATTAGATATTTACACTGTCTGGACAGTAAATGAGCAAAAAATGTCTGCTGAAAATAAACTTTAAGAAAGTATATAAAAAAAAACATTTCTAGCCAGATATAACAACTGTTAATTGAGTTTTATCTCTACAGCAAAGGCTAAAGATAATTTGAACACGCACATACAGAAGAACGACTAATTAGAAATTATTTCACCTTTTTCTCTTAGGAGTTGCTAAATACTCCATAGGTAGAAAATGCTGTAATAATAAAACCAAATAAGTAGGTGTTAAAACTATTAACTGCATTTCAAGTAATAATTTTGCTAAATAATCTGTCCTAAGAATAGGCTCACTCTAGCTTGGTTAGCAGTCCGTTATTTTTTAAGAATTATTTCATTTAGTAACTATTTTTTAAAATTTTAACCTTATAAACCAACATAAGGAGGCTGGAATTTATATATTTTAAGATACGGTAATCTAATAAGTATTTATGAATTTTGTTAGTTGTATATATATAAATTTAAACTTACGTATGTTAAATTATTAATAATAATGTTGTTAAAAATGCTACAAATATATGTATAATAAGTTCTTAATTATTAGATTGTCTATGAGGATGGCCAAATTGGTCGAACGTTGGACTGTTGATGCAATAAAGAGTGTTGAGGCATAAATGGATACCAATTAATTTATTTAAGAAATATAAATTTAAAATTATTCTAATTATTAAATAATATATATTCGAAATAACTATTTAAACAATTAACAATACAAGTACTAAAAAATATATTAATAAGAAGTAACTTATTGCTTTCAATGAACGACAAAAGTTAACCCTTATCGGTCGTGGGTCAGCTCTTACTTGACAACAGTATTACGTCGCTACGGTCATGGTTCACATGAGAGGTGACAAGACGAAACTCGTAGAAACTCGCTTTGTGTAAAATTTAGGTACTATTGTTTTATTAGCAATGCTGCCTATCTCACTTGTGTTTTTACCTGATTTTCAGGTATTTTTCACTCTAGCGGGTAATTATTGGTAATGATGGATTTCCGAAAAAATTACTTTACGTTATATGTGCTCTAATGCAGGGTCGTCAACTTACTTCAACTATATATTTTTTATCTAGTCCCCAGACGCTTTAATGAGAATTATTGGAACTTTATTACGTATTGAGTTATTTTTGGGGCCTTTGATGGATTTCATTTTGGAACAATGGGCAACTTTATTATAATGGGTCGTATTAGTTTTAGAGCCTATAAAAATAGTGGATAATTTTCCTGAAATATCTATGTGGCCGGGACTAACACAATTTTAAGTTCTTAGGAAAATATACAAGAACAATGTTTTCCGGTTATCGTCATTACAGTTGGTAATATTTATATGTTGTAACAGTTCAATATTAAGGCCTATACATATGACAGTTAATGCGACTGTTAGTCCACTGACAATACTTGTGCTATTAAAGATTATGCTAGTCCCAGTTCAACATTACTGTCGTGACAGTAATACTGTCATAACTGTAACTATCACATATTTACGCAATGTTAGTGGATAACACTATTGCAGCAATATAGAAAACTGAACGATAGTGCACTGTCAAGCCGTAAACATGTGATAGTTGCTTCAATGGCATTACTTGTACTATCAACTATCATGCTAGAGCTTGTGCGATAACACAATCCTGACAAAAAATCATAAAGTTACAGTTATAACGTTTCTCCAAGCGCGAGTAAAGAGGCGGGTATTTTTAAGGCACTGAGAGGGTATTTTATCGTTTGGAGAATGGGCAGTACTTCTTAGTAGTTAAGTATGCGTAAAAGAGCAATAGACATCTCGAGTAATATATCACTCTCTGTTCTAAATCAATAATTATTTGAGTCTCATATATGAGTAAAATAAATAAACATATATAATTTCTAATAAAAATGTTATTTGTTTACAATACTTATTTTATGTTTTATATTTACCGGAGCCAGTTACAACCTAGTGTGAATCGCGCATGATAAGAGTTTAAGTACCAGTTCAGTCAGAAGAAATCGAAAGGACCAATCAAATATTGATTCCTTCAGCTAATTATAACTACGCAATCTAATTACAACCGATTTCTCCACACTAATTACTTTTTAATTAGATTTATTTATTGATAGATATTACAATCTGCCACACAGTTGTGGGGAATAGGTAATATTGATAAATGATCTCATACATACTAAAATAAAAAAAAT
>NW_027108785.1:889791-890593 GCF_000696795.3 Halyomorpha halys | reverse complement strand
AGGGAATCAAGGAATGAATTGAATTGTGGTTGGGAAGTGGGAATTCTCGGTGGGGAATAACCCACTAATTACTATTAATAATTACCTTAATCTACATTATTACAGATAAACATCAACATAAATCATACGTTCGGATCTAATAACATTTATTATATCATTACTGTAATACATATGAGCTAAAGATGAATACAAAATGTAATGATGTGGAGTATAAACTCTGGCAGGAGAAATGTATTTATGTATGAGGGAGAAATGAACTTGGCGCAAACAAGGATATGATAGCAAGGATCTATATGAATTGCAAATGAACTAATATTTCACAACTTTTGTTGGCATAATAACAAAATAAAATAAGCAATTTTTTTCGAAAAACGTGTTCCTAATATTTTAGCTTAATCCTTCTCTATTCTATATACATAAATATATACAAATCTGTGTATGCATGAAAAATCATCCCTAGTAACCCATGATTTTTAAAGGAATACATTCAATTTTATTTTCTATTTGCTGTAAAATATATATGATACGATTGGATGAAAAAAAAAATTATTATTACAGGATGGCCGGAAAATATATTTAAAATCCAATTAATTTTTACTGGGAAGAATTATTTATAATTTTAAACAGGGACATCTAATAAGAGGAAGCTAATTTATTTAATAACGAAAGACATAAAATAAAAAATCTCAAAGCCGCAAACTCGTACTTCAACAATATGGTAAATATTTTATATATAGAGCACAAAACAATTAATTACTATATTAATTAATTATTATTTATATACAAAATGTAGAAACATATT
>NW_027108785.1:881579-889698 GCF_000696795.3 Halyomorpha halys | reverse complement strand
ACAGCTTTTTCGATTTAAAATAGCAGTCTATAAGACATTTCCTACGACCTTATCTCAACTACTCATGAAAATAGAGTAAAACGTATTCAGTGTTTAAGTATCACTTAGTAAATATACGAATGACTCAGCTTTTTGGTTAATTACGAACCTTTGTAGACCAAAAAAAAAAAATTAAAAATAGCATTTAAGGATTTATTATTATTATTATTACATAATATATATTACACAATTAATATATTTATTTATTACTACATAAATTTGTTAATACATTATACTACATACACTGTTTTACATTAAAAAAATTTACAATAATTAACAATTGTTATCAACCAATAAAGTAAAATATTGGAAACTCCACAAATTTTGAAGTTTAAAGATACAAAAAAAAAAAAAAAAAAAAAAGAAACACTAAATATTCAATTATTTGTTATAATAAAATAGTAAACCATTGTTAAATAATTTCCAGCGATTTTTAACATCGTTTTATCACAGGAACTACGGGAATTTATAAAAACAATCCCTACATTAAACTATCTCCAGCAAAATATAAAAAATTAACTTTTATGATAGCTCAGGGAACCTGCACGCAAGTGAAATCTAGGATGTGAGTGATTTTCTTAAAACAGGTTTTACGGGGGTGAATCGATTACATGGACCTATTAAAAAGTAAAAAAAAAAAAATATTTGCCTAAACGTCTCAAAATAAGGTGAAGTAATTGAAGTGCCAAGGCAAGATTTTAGAAAGCGTGAATCGACGCCTTCAGCAGCAGCCCCTGTTACGAAATGATTCATTCAATGCCGTGGAAAATATCGAGAAAAAAAAGAAAATAATCTGAATCTTTAGAAGAGAAAAAAAAAGTTACATGCTGAGCACACTCCTATGCCTTCCTCATATATTTTGTTTGGAATACATTATGTATGCAATATTCTGGTGATATTTCCAAGCAACTAGAAATGTTTAAAAAAAAAATTTATACGTCTGCAATTAACGGATTCTTGAATCATTGGGACAATAATTTGAAATGGAATACAGAGAGAATCTCTGTACTGATAAGTATAAAGGTCTATAAGTATTTAAGTCCATTTTCTTGATTTTTCAGGAGACGTAAAATAAAATTCAAAACATTTTGAAATAAAAACTTAACTGTTACAGTTTTAACCAGGATATTATCATAAACTTAAATCCTTTATATCAATCGATAGAGAATTTTTTTTAGTCTGATTTTGTACTTAACTCAACATTGAAAGTTTTAGGACTTGAATCCTTTATACTTATCAGTATTATTATTATTATTATTGGCGCGACAGGCCATGGAGGTACAAGGCCGCGCACGATGTACAATCCGCACTCCCACGCCTATATTTTTTGTGAGTCCCACCCATAGGCTAACAGGCCTCACAAATGCCCGGTGAGAAGGCTGTGAGTGAGTATTGTAAAATGTTACGCTAGAAAAAAACCCGGTTAGGGTTGGGGTTCGAACTTACAACCTTGCCACGCTGCTATCGACGCCCCCTTATACTTATTAGTACAGATATAAAAAATAAATACATCCTGATTCATATGCGATAAAAATAAAGTTTAAGAATTTGATTAATAACTTTTTTTTTCTAACAATACGATAAAGATTAAATTCATTAAACATCAACGTTCACAAAATAGGCATTACTATTTATTTACTAATTAGCAAGATACGGGAGGACGGTAATTAAATAACATATTGAAATCTTAAAATAAAAAGAAATTTTTGATTAATTATATTAAAGATAATAGTTTTTGTTAATATGATAATACAACACGTTATTTTCCAAAATGATCCAAGTCTTGTTAAATGAATGTTATCACAAGGTAAATATTTTCTGATTTAAACGGACCTATTGAAATAAACTACTAGTATTAGTTTTAAAGAATCGGTTAACACATTATAATCTGAAAAGTTCATCAGCTAACACAACATAATCAGTTCCATAATTTATTTATGTAACTTTCGAGTTGGAAATAAAAAAATTAATGTGGAACTATTTGACCAATAAAAACTGCTCAATCATAAATTTAGAATCGTAGCTTATTTCAAAAGATTCGGTCAAATCAGATAATATTTGCCTCGTGATATGTTAATTAACTATGTAGTAATTAAAATTTTTAATTAATTCGTAAATTCATGAAAATGACAATTAAGAGACTGTGTACGAACAGCTTTAGAGCTCAATTACTTAGTTTTTATTGTTTTTTTACGAGTTTGGGGAACTCTGATGAGCCTAAATAATTATCCTATGTTTCAAAATTTTATTAGCAAAGAAATTACCCGATTGGAATTTTTATGGTCTAACTCTCTACCAACTTATAGGAGACTAACGTTCTCTACATATGATTTTTATTTATATTTCAATAAATTATTTTTATCATTGTTCATTTTTAATCTTAATTTATAACCTTGAGAATTAAGCTAATCAATACTGGCATTCCTTTCCTCCATCTCATTTAATCGGTTCCGCAGTAAAACAGGTAACTTTAAAACCGCTGGAAAAAATTTCAAAAGCCAAATTGTCTAGCATCAGACCGAAAAAACAAAATCGACTGCCGTCTAAAAAAAAAATGTTAAATTCCTTAAATATGGGGAGACCAAAATCTTCTAAACCTTAAAGCGGTTTGCCAGACATATTTTAAACTTGAATAAATTATGAAATAAAATTGAATATATTACGTACTATAAAAATGAAATTCATTGGAACAAAAACAGTAAGAATTTTGGAAAATAATATATAAAAATATTTAATTTATAATATTCGTTCAACGCAGGTTCAACCAGAGTGGTAGAAATAGAAAAAAAAATGTGTAACTCGACGACAGTTGCAACAAGCATAACTGAAGTATTAACCGATTATCCATTGCCTCAGTCTCCTGAGTTTGAACTTGGCCCACAATTCACGTTTGAGAAACTATATTTCACTATTTCTATCTCTTTAGTAACAAGGGCAATAAGGTATTAACTGAACAGAAAAAATAAAACAAGAAAATCATATAACTAAACCTTTAAAATATCACATTTGTATTCCAATAGTACCCTCTAAAATGGTTTTATCATTCCTATAAACTTATCAGGATTAGGGAAAAAAAATTCTTAAGTATGACTAAATTAACTTATTTCTATTTTTGGCTCATTAAAACCTTTTTCCTTAATAGCCTCTGTAGATAGAAGATAGCAATAGGTAGAAAATTATTGCAAGCACCTAGAAGGAAGGAGTACAATAAAGAGAAATAGCTGGCAGGAAAAGTGAAGTCAAAAATAAATAAGACCCGCCTTATGATCCAGGGAAAAGGTAGGAGTAGAGAAGAATATGAGCCAATCAATGTCTGATAATGACGAACATTTCATTTAACCTTAACGTAAAATTAAGCTTCTTATAAGTGACTTTTTGGCTATACTTTTTGCAATGAAGAAGAGCATACCCACCCCACCTTCCTGGGTAAAACCAGTATCATAAGTTTATAAAAAACCTTTTAACGCTAAAAATAACCGAGTTATAAAATTTCGTAGTTGCATTTCAAACGATTGAATAATTTTAAAAATATTATTTCATAAAATAAATTTATTTTATTTATTAGGTTCGAAGCCAACTGGAAATTTCCCAAATAATCATTATCGTTATCATGCAATTAGAATCCCATTTTTAAGCAAACGGCAATAAAATAAAGCCATTTTAATTAAATTGTTTTTCATCAAATACTATTAAAAGTAGAGGGGCGTAATGGAGGTTTATTGATATCTTAAGCTTTAATTACTTCAAAATTATTGTCAGAAGAAAAAAGAAAGAGAAAACATTAAGTAAATTACAAAACCATCCATTATTTAACCTTTCATGGTAATTATTCACGGCGAAGCATAAAACCGACCCCGATGTCAAGTCTTCCGAAACAGGTTTGAATTAAACCTTTAGCCATCCTTTTGTCACTAAATTAAAATACAATCACGATTCTATTGTAAAGACTTTTTAAATTTATAATACATTAATAAATGTCGTACAGGAATAAAGAAGAGATTGATAGCTAGCTGTTGCTTACTAAAGCGAAGGACTTAACATGACTAAATAATTGTTCATATAAATGTATAAGAAAGAATGGCCTAACAATAGTAAGAATTATGATTGATTACTCTCTTGACATAAAAAGCCAGTATTCATAAATGCATTTACTTATTAATAAATAAATACTTATTTAAATATATGTAAAAATTCGAACGTGTCCAAATTGAAATTTAAAATTTCCATCACTATCAATGTTCCACTTAACTTGGTATTTATAGACTACAGAAAAGCGTTTGACTCCGTCCATCATAATCAACAGAGCAGGCAGAGCAAGAAGAGCATATAGAAACAATTTATACAATCATAAAAATACATTATAGCATCTATTATCCGAACTGACTTCGAGAAATTGATACCAGGAAGGGTAAACACTGCCATTCCTAGAAAATAAACTTGAAGATAATTGTATCTAAACTATTATAACAGAACTCTAGTCTTGTTTCTTAATAAGTACGTTTTTAGCACGTATATATGTGTATTAAAAACCACATACATACAAACGTAGTGGATTTTTGGTATTTTCTTTTCCAGCGAACTAATGTCGTCGGGTTTTGGGCAATAATAGTGCAACAACACCGGAAATTGGAAGAGGCATGAAACAAATTTGTCCACTATCCCCAATTTTATTCAACTCCATACTGTCTGTATTAAGTTTTCAATGAGCTGAAGTTGGAAGGAAATGGCATAACTATAAATAAATTATTTAAGGTTTTCCAATGATATAGCTATTTTCGCCAATTCATTTCATTGACTGATACAAAACAAATGGTCAGTGAACTCTTTGATAAGTTCGAATCCGTGAGGTTGAGTATTAAAATCGATAAAACAAAGATAAATAAAACATAAATTTGCAAAAAGGAGAGGTAAAAGCAAGTAACCAAGTAATCAGTTTTGTTGAGCAATATATTTACTTAGGAAAATCCAGAATATGGTTTGCTTTAAACACATTTTTAGGTTTTACTGCACGATTTTGCACATTTAGGATTCGTTCCTACACGTTCTGGCGATAATATAACCACTGACCTGTGAGCCTAATAGAAGCCCTATTTTATCAGATAGGATTAGGATGGGCTTAACGGGTTTTGAGAGGAACGATTGATAATTTATCAATAATATTACGTAGGAGTGTTTCAACAAGAGTATTTATAATACTTCCAATTAAATCTAGAAATATGGATACCCAAATTTTCGGGAAAAGATAAATAACTTCTTATAATCAGAAAAAAATATTTACATAAAATTCAAATCATTAAAAACAATAATAATTCAAAATTAGTAATTGAATTATATTTAGATTAAAAGTATTATAAGAATTTAAATACTATATAGTTGAAAACTATATATTATAATTATAATGAAATTCAACTATTCAAGGAAGTCAGTCAAATTGTGTTTTAGAAAAAAATTTTATAATTTAGAGGATTATTTCTGATTTCAATATTTCTAAATTAAATTTTTGGTTTAAAACTACATCCCGTTTTCTCAAATTTTAATTTGAATATACATAATATAAAATATATTTTAAATTATTTTCTAGTAACAGTTTACGATTAACAAAATTAAAAGTTTAATGTTTTATGTTTCATATGTAACAATAATTAATTTGATTTAATAAAGGAGTTGCCAAATTGTTTCAATTATTCCTGTATTTGAAAAAAAAATTTGTAAAATTAGGTATTAACCATACCTGGATTTAATTTTGCCATCTTTTATTTAATAAAAAAACGAATAATTAATCTAATACAACGCTTATAAAATAAAAGTTTTAAATAAAATTCAGGACTAATTATATAAAAGATAAGTAATTTTAAAAAGTACTAAATTCTAGAAACATCATTTTAGACTGAAAAGCCTTATTATCCACAAGGTACCTTTTGCCTCAGTGAGCGATTATTCAGAGGGGCGTAATTATTTTTAAAAGGCCAATCCATTTTGTGAAAGTAATTGCGGTTCTAATCTTCTTAAGTTATCTAACGTTTAGTACTTGTCTTAAAATTAAAAAGAGTTCGTAGAACTTAATTTTGTTAGTAACAATTTTATAAAGTATAGTTTCTCTAATCAGTAGGAAAGATGTAGGAGTACTAATAACGTAAATACGTTGATTTCTTAAAAGAAAAATTCTAAAGATTTACATAAAATTTAAAATTAGAGAAAACACATCATACATTAAAAGAACAGAATGAGGACTCGACGAATCCATAAATGGCTATCTTGAAGCGTGAAATTTAAAATTGGCAACCATTATGCTCTTTTGTTTTCTCTTCGAGATTTGACTCTAATAGGCATTTTAAAAGAAAAGAAAGGTAGAACATTAGAGGCGATTTACATAATGCACACTCACCATTGGCAAAATCATGGAATAGATAACATTTCTTCGGTTTCACCTTTCTATACTGATTTAAATTCACCTTGTTATTAATTTCGGTTAGAATCAAAACCTCTAACGCCTACTTTCCTATATTTTACATTTGGGTAAATAAAAAAAAATGTTTTTTCATAGTTTAAATGAAATTTTCCATTGGGTCAGTGGAGAGTGGATTTAAACTTGTTAAGTTCCAGTTTTAATCTAAGCTTACAAACGCAGAAAATTGTGGGAAACTCAGCAGATTTGAAGGATTCCGATGATTAAAAACCTTAGCTTTTAATTTTATTACCGTGAAAGATTATTGATTTATTAAGCCATTAATAGACGAGCGTATAAAGGTCTCTTTTTTTTCAAATAAAATTATATCTAGAGAAAAATTGATACAAAGGTTTTTTATTCTAAATTATAATTATAATTGTTCACAGCCTATTATAAAAGTATTTAAATATAAAAATTAATTTGAAGTGCAATCCAGAGACGATGCACAAATCCGAAACACGAAACCGAGACGATCATTTTTGAAAAAAAAAATACCAGGAATTACTTTCGCATTATGTTATATAAAGAATAAAAGGTGAAGAAAGGTAACTTTTTGTAAATAAATAAAAATTATTAAAATTAGTTCAATTTTCGATTCATAAGATTGTACAGGTCCCGCTATCGTCATAAGGCCTTTATAGAAGTTTATGATTTCAATTTCTTTGAAAATACCACAAGAGTGGTAACAAGGTTATAAATCGATCCATTAGTTGGCACGGCCCCATTTTGCATTCTTACGCCGTTGTATCAAATCATGAAGAATGTAATAGTGAAGACACTTGGATGCAAGAAATGAATTACAACCATTATTCACAAATAACATACTTCTAATAAAGCCTCTAATAGCTGAGATGGGCAAAAGTAGCTATAGTTGAAACTAATAGCTAAAATTGCCATTGAAAGGATATTTATTTATCAATGGTTCATTCATAAATAACGACTCTTATTTATGAATGAACCATTGATCCATAGCAACTGAAGCAATTAGTTACAACTACAGCTACTTTTTTCCCATCTCTACCTAATAGTAACACAAGCAACAGAGCTGAAATTCGCTGATCCGAAGTGAATAAAAGATAAAATTTCCGGAATACAAAATTTAATATATATGTCATAAATACATTAATAGATGATAAAATCAAAGATATCAGACTAATTTAAAATAATTAAGATACATGATTTATCAAAATGTTTTTACTTCTTCAAATTTATTTTGAATTACTAAACTTAGCGTTTTTAAATTACTTTATTTATTTTCTTTTTACCGGCAGTTAAACGGAGTTTTACTATACAATGACGGATTGAAATACTAGATAGGCAAACAGTGCAGGGGACCCCATGTGCCTAAAGGTGTAATTCCATTGGCCTCGATCTTACGGTGAGCAATTTACTAAGGAAATGGCTCAACGTTTAGTCTGGATTGGACATGTAATTTCGGCTCTCAATTTCCTGTTTTCTGAACGGAAAAATTCTCTATTGAGGGTCATTACTCTTTAAACGTCAGGCAAATTGAAATTTTTATTTTCTCTTTCAAAGTCTAGACGCAATTGATTCCTCCATGATTTTCTAAAAGTTCTAAAAATACTATAATCTTTATTTAAAAAAAAATTAAATTAATTTTGACATTAAATT
>NW_027108785.1:879841-881344 GCF_000696795.3 Halyomorpha halys | reverse complement strand
TAAAAAAATACTTCTTTATATCTTATAAATTTAGTATCCCATGCCTATATTTTATAAGAATTAAAAAACATTGTCTGACTAGATATACAGCCAATACAGCTGGGGCGCAAACTTACTGGAATAAAGTTTTGCTCTCTCTAGATCCCTCAACAACAAACGTGTATAAGAAGCTTTGTATGCTTGTAATGTAAGAAGTGAAAAAATGTATCTACAGAATCAAAAATTTCCACTTATGGTAATGTAAAAATTTTAGTTTGTATGCCAGCAGACAAATTCACGTCCAGACATTAAAGCTAGTATCGTTAATCTGACTATGTATGCTTTAGATACGAAAAGCAGAAATTAAAAAAAACACCTGTCATAAACCATCAAATCCATTCAAAGATAAACTGTGAAGTACTAATTTAAAAAGGATTAGAAGATAATGGGCTTAGTAATAATAATATAGAACTTTTAATCAATAATAGGGAAATAATTTACGACATTGTGAAGAACATTATTGGACAGGAAACCACTGCCAGAAGGACACGCTTTTTTGACTTGGAAAGAAAAATTGGCAACGAACAAGCCTTCAACATATCGTGTGATGATTCATGAATGGCGTACAAGAAAATCATTCGATTATTATTCAACTAAGAAGCCAATTGAAAAAAAAGAATGCATCAGAGAATGAAAAGACCTCGGGAAAGAAACTGGATGGAAATTCATCATACCAGATATAAAATTAGAATATATCATCTCTCAATAAACAGAATTCGCCAATCATTTGAACTCCGTTTGAAAGCCCTCAAATTGAAAGCCCGTAAGGACGACGTACTCTATAAGACCAATAACAACCATAAGAACATATTTAGAAATTCAATTTGGCATTTAACGCCAATCAATTAAATGGAAATACAAATAATGATAAATAAAATAAAATCTACAATCCTCCTCCTCGTAATGTGAATCACAATGAATATATTAATTTCATAAAACGGTTCTCCAAAAATATATTCAAATGATCATTCACTCATCTTTAACACTACATTAACAGCTCTCAGACATTTAAGATAGGTTTAACGGAACGAAAGGTTATTAATATTAATACCTGCACGCCCTGACAATGTGTACGTACACAGCCAAGCCATTAAGGGTAAACCTATATTCGTTCACGGCTTTTAGAGATTTAGGTTTAGTATTACGTTAAGTGTGAAAAATATAGGTTGTGATGGGGAACTATCGAGCTAAATAAAATGAAAATTAGATGTATAATTATCAATAAAACATTCAAATTCAAAACCCTAAAATTTTCAAGTAAAGTAAAATGATTAAACTTAAAATTTAAAATTGTTTACTAAAAACATTAAGATGAATTTTTTAGCGAAATACATTAGATTTATTGAAAAGTTAAGAACAAGATTTTAAAAAGAAAGGATATCAAATTTAATTTTGATAAAAGTAATAAAAAAAACGGCTGTCGCGTCTACTAGAAAATATACCGGATTATTTTTTAATATACAC
>NW_027108785.1:869134-878931 GCF_000696795.3 Halyomorpha halys | reverse complement strand
TTTTTATTTTTTTTTTTTTTACTTTTATCATCCCATAGGCGTTGATGACTAGAGGGTTTTACGCCTTTAAGCAAAAAATCAACAACAAGTAATAAAAAAAATCTTATGAAATGCAAGCAAAATTTTTAATATTAAATTCATACTTTAATTAGAATAATTAATTACTACAGCAAAGTAAGAGTAAATGAAAATTCGTTAAAAAATTTTAGTAGTTACTAAGATCATTGGACTGAGAAGACCCTACAGTCAATGACCGAACCCAATAAGGGCCCATCATGAGGTCATAGAATCTGTTCCTCCGAACTATTCCTATATAGTAGCTATCTCGGGTTTATCTTAATGGCTTTCACCTAACTGATTAGTAAGACTTAATGTGATAATGACTAAGAGAAACGTCAAATAAGAGTGGTACCAGTCGCTGACCCTGCAATAAGCAAAAAATTAATAATAGTAAAACTAAACTAACAATTAAATAAAACTTCAAAAACTAAGAGTGAGTAATAACTGTAGTAATAACTTTCTTAATGACCAATAACTTGCATAAATTTTTACTTTCACTCACTTAAGTATGAAATATGTGATAGGGAAAAGTATTGAGATCGTGAAAAATTTCTAATTCGAGTTGACGACGGAAATATACGTTTTGAATTCCCCTTATTTCAAATAACCTAATCTCGCAAAATGCTCAGTAAGTCCACCGTGGTATGTAATCAGCTAAGCTCAAAAACGAAAAGTCGTAGGAAATTGATATTACATATTTAAGGTAGGGATATGTCTGGTACTTGACAGCAACTTTTTCGATAAAATAAAAAAAAATATATATATTTCCAAAAAATCACAAAAAAGATAACTTCAACACAAGCTTACCAGTCTACATGAAACTTAAGGACGTATATAGTGCGGTAAGTAAAATTTGTATAATGCGCACACTGCACCAATTTTTAAATGATCCAATTATAAAATTTAATGTAATAATTGTTAATTATGAATTAAATAAATCCATGCCTAATGCAAAATAAATCTTCAGTCTAATAGACTCAAAAAAATTATACTTACAAGAAATACGATAGTAATAATTTCCAGCAATATAAAAATTATTGTAAATAGGTATGAATATGTTCAAGATGATTTATTTTTATTATTATTACCTTTTTTAAACTTCAATTGTTTCCTATTTTTCTATAATTTACTCACCTATATTTATTAACAATGTATATATATATTTTTGGTATTATCATTTATTTACTTTTCAGTTTTATTTAATAAGTACATAAGATCTGACTGAGTAATATCAACATTAATTCTTATTACCCTTGAGATTGGCAGATAGTATTATTTCAAAAAAACGTAAAAAAATAAATTAAGTAAATAAATAATTAGTTCAGTCAAATGATTTAACATATTTACAAACTGCTGAGCCAAAGAGAAAGCCAACCATAATATTTTTTTTTCCTTTGACCTTTAGCCTGAAGTTAATTGGAGAGTCTGATTTTCGAAAGGTGTTGAATTTACACTTCTCACAGTAGTAAGTCTTTTTATACAGAGTTAAGGGAATGGAATGGGTTAGAAATAGAAAGCGTGAAAAAGGTAGTAGGAAAGAAGAAATTTAGAAAATAATAAAGTAACTTATGTGCTCAATGTAGAAATTCTCAGAACTATTTTAATTACAGTCATCGTGATAGGAATTTGTTAAATCAGGTTGAATTATGAAATCGAGAAGCGTTTGTCGAACAATATTCTTTTTCACTGTCCTAAGTTGTATAACATCAGGAAGTTAAATTAAATATAAAACCTTATAAATTAATACATTAAATGATTTTAGGTAAAGGTAGGTATGTGAATTAAGTTAATATAGGCTGATGATACATCACTACAAATTTAAAATTGACTTTACAACAAGCCATTCTCAATTACCAAATCTTGTTATGTGGAGTACCATAAAATTACAAACGACCCATTGGAACGGTGTCTACCTTAAATCTTTGTTTAATTTTGCACAATGTCAATGGTTACAAAAAGTTAATTTCTAATAGTTATTCTACTTATGTTGTACATATGCAATAAGGTAGTAGTTTGCAAATAATATGCACTCTAAGTGGTTAAAGTAAAATATATTAAAACGATATATTTTTGAATAATTTTGAAACCATATATGACCTCGAAATATCATACCGGCTCATTCGAAGGATAACTAAACCCATCACAAAAAAAAAAATCATTTAAATCAGCCCTGTATCAGCAAAGAATTTAGGTGTATAAATGTGAATCAATTTAGAAAGATGTAGGCAATTTAGAAAATATATATTCCCGTTAAGATGTTTGTAGTCACTATAAATAAACCGCTTGAATAAATGTTTAAGAGCTTTATTTATAGTGACTACAAACTACATTTTAACGGGAAGATATTTTTCTAAATTGCCTACATCTTTCTAGATTTATTTACGTTTATGATTGTATTAAAATGTTTAACAAACTATCAAGCATTTGTATTAGACTGTATATATGTATTATATTATGTATATGTTTGCAATTGTAAAAATAAAACTTTATATAAGGGTAAGAAAAAAATAAAATTAAAATAGACGTTAAATGTTTAAGCATGTTAGAGTCGACTTAATATGAAGATAGTTCCTGAGGGATAATTTAAAGAAGCTGTATATTTTTATTTTCTATAGTGATTGTTTTTCTAAATAAATTTTGGATGTTATTTAATCAAATATACGCAGGGCACGGCCAGTTATAAACTTAATAAATAAATTTTAATAATTTATAAAATTATAAATTGAATGCCATAAAAATTATAAGCTATCGCAGAAGAAACGTGCTCAGCTGAATGACATGATGATATTTTTCAGCCATATAAAAATCATCAATGACGGAAGTTATAAACCTAATTCCATCACACGCCTTGAATTCTCTACTAAACATCTGACTTCATGCGCTGATTGCCGAATACTGACAACAATAATTAACTTATCCAGTTGGAGGAACTGACAGAGATGATTTGTTCTAGCAGTAGGTACTGTGGGCCGAATAACGGAACAGGGGCAGCTTAATAGGGCGGAAGGACCGACCGCAGGCGTCGTCGTCTTCTTATGCCATCTTCGACTAATTTAGCCAACTCATGAAGGAAAGTCCGAAATGATATTACAGACGCAGAGAGGTCACGGCAAAATCACCCGCTATGATTGGCAATAATTACCAGGACTTTAGTAGGTCCGTACAGGTTCATTTAATTTTTGCTTAGATGTACAAGAATACATTATTCATACGTCCTTTCATAAAGGCAGGCTAAAGCAATTCAAACATCAAGAGAGAGAACAGATGGTGGTCTGGCCTTATGGAAACAGAAAATTATATATTTTTTTGGAATAATTTAACATTATATTCTAAGGTAAAGAAGGTTTGAACCTAAAATTTCCGGGTTAAAATCCTATTTGACCCCTAACAATGCTCCTAATAGCTTTTTTCTTGACAAGCTTTATAGACCATTGTTTGGGTTCCGCGAATAATAGATTCATTGGCTCTAAAATGTAAGGAAGTTATATCAAATATCCTCAAAAAATTTGAAATAGAAAAAAGAATGAAACACTATGGGTGCTCCGGAAGATTAATGACGCAACAGTAAAATTGACTTTATTGTCTTAGCAGTCTGGAGGATGGATTTAAATGCATATTTGATACCGCCAACACAATAAAGCCAATTTCACAAATTTACAGTTGCGTTTTTAATCTTACAGAACAGGGATAAATTGTTTAGATACTTAATATATGACAATCTTTAGCGCACTTGCTCAGCCTCCACTGGCCCATTACCAGTGATGCGGCGAGAGGGATGCGCTGGGATCTCTTGAGCTCTGCTCTACCCCACCTCACACGTGGGGGGTAGAGAGGGCTCAGGGATCCTCAGGTCGATTGTGTAAATATTGTATATATTATTTTATCATTATGTTATTTTATTTATTTATTTTTCATACAGATAGTTTGATTATGTTCATCTTGTCTATTCTTTTGTTTGTATATATTTTAAGAGTTTTTTTTTTATTTAGTTTTTTATTTTTATTTTAGTATGTATGAGATCATCCATCACAATTACCTATTGCCCACAACTGTGTGTCAGATTGTAATATCTATCAATAAATAAATCTATCAATATAAAAAAAAATATATGACAATGATTATGTACCTAATAATTTGAGGATCAAAATTTCCAGTGACTAGAAAGAGTTAATGAGATTTATTTATTTAAACCACAAACAATTGTGAAAAACATTTCTGAGTGTAGAAATTATAGAATTGTGGTAGGTTAATTTGAAAAAATAAAATAAAAGATATATTTCTATTATAATTTAGCATAATCTACTTCATAAAATGACTCTGGCTTTATATTTAGTTAACGTGATGTAGTTACAGAAATGGAATATTAATAAGACAACTTTTTATTGTTCTAGTTTTGATGTTCTTTTTAGTATTACGTATTGTTTATTAGTACTCAATTTATATTAATATTATTGGTTTTTGATAATTTAGATTTCAACGAAAAAAAAATTCTATACTCAAATTTCCACGATAGAATTTAATTGCACAAATCATTACTACCATTTCATAATTTAAGTGTATACAGGATAAATTATTCGTAAGAAACAACAGAGTTTTTTTGACAAATTAAATATTTTTTCTGATTTTATTTTATTATTTATTTCAAAATTAAAATTTTCAGCGATTGAATAGAATCTATAAATCAATATTTTTTAAAGTAATTTACATTATCTGCATAAAATATACCTAGAATATTTTTTTTATTTTTTTATTATAACATTTCAAAAATGTGCATTACTTACTTTCAACAGAAAAGTCCTCAATTAGAGCCTTAATACACACCGAAAAAGTTCAGCACTAATTTAAAAGTGCTCACTTGTTTTAAGATATTCATAATTACGTGGTTTAAAAATTATATTTCTCGGTTTTTTAAGTAATACTTCTAAATAATCAACTAACTCTGCTCAACGATTTACATTTAAATATTTATTCGTTTTATGAATAAATTATTTTAAGATTAACAAAAATGATTTTCAATAAGAAACAATGAGTTATCTCATCTCAATACTTACAATGCTGGTAATGTGGTAACGCAGGTCCAACCTATTGAAGCGACTTACGACAGAACAATTTATGCAACGATACGAGGAAATTTCAATGGGCATTGCAAAGCGATTCATCTCGGTACTCATACTGGTAATACTCTATGAGAACTATTCCAATTTTCTGGTCGTAAGGCTTGTCGTTGTCCTCGGAGGCCAAAAGACGTTCTTGATGATTCCAGCCGCGAACAGTGTTCCAGGATATGCTCCATCGTCAGGGTACATTTAAACTATAACAAGTCGGTGAAGGATTTCTTTCAAGAAGGTGCTTGTGTGTTAATCTTGTATGTCCGATCCTGAGTCGGGTTTTTTTTTACGCTGACAATTTTATTGCTCCAAACAAGCTTCCGAAGGGTCCATGATCATTGAAATATCTGTATTATCCATAATTGTATTTATAATCCATATTTGTATTCTTTTAAATAGATCTGACTAAGGACCTAAAAGCTTAAGAGTTGATCCACTCCTGTTTAAAATAATGAACGTAATCATAGATTTAAAGCAGTATTTATTTATTTATTTTCAATAAAAAGATTAATGTCTAATCCTTAAGATCGCAATAGGGTTTTAATTTTAATTTTCATACGGCAGGGTATACTCTGGTCGTTATAATTAAATTTGGTGAACGTCGTATGTCAGCGAACTATTAACAAATATTATTTTCAGTTACATATTAATACAAAAATTTTTAATTTTATTAGTGATGTACAAGAATAATCGACAAATTCATAAATATGTCTACTATTCTATAACAGTTTAATCAAGTAGTATTCACAATTAAAAATTACTTGAAATAAAAGATTTAACGCTTAAAATTTGTGTTAACGTACTACATAATCTAATAACTACTTAGCGGTTCTTTTAACGAACTTCAATTTAAGTTCTTAAGACACTTCTGCATATAATAGTACCCGAGAATTATAATAGTATCCGGTAGTGTGTAATTATACCAGGTGTAAAGTTTTGTTTAAAATTACACTAATTTTGAACAGAAAATAAGACAAGTTTTTGTAAATATAACTAGTTGACC
Organism: Halyomorpha halys; assembly: GCF_000696795.3. NCBI lineage: Eukaryota > Metazoa > Arthropoda > Insecta > Hemiptera > Pentatomidae > Halyomorpha > Halyomorpha halys. Next base: position 872,760 of record NW_027108785.1, on the reverse strand, counting down.
ATTACGATTTGATTGCGAACGACCTAAACAGGCATTCAAATTTCTAGTTTTTAGTGCGACCTTATGTCTACACGATCAAATTTCTTCAGATTGAAAACTTCGTGTTTAGTCCAAATGGAAAATAAGATGAAAATAGCGCGAAACAAATAGAATGAGAGGAAAGTTCCAGAGACAATAAAAGATCGAAAAGACAGGCTTCAGTTTTGTCCAGTTTGTGAGCTAAATTTTCTAAACTCAATAAGTAATGAGGAAGAAGTCCTTAGAGCAGATCCCAAATATTTCTTTGAAACTTACTAGAAAAACTACGAATAATTAAGTTATAATAAACTACAGCACATTAAATGATGATGACTATTATAGGCAAGAAAGAAACTATTATTTGTTTGCGAATACCTAAATAATGTTTTTTTCTTTTTTTTTTCTTTTTTTTAGGTGAAATATATAGTAAAACTTGGATTTAAAAATCGACGGTGATGCGAAGAAATATTAATTTATGTTTTCATAAATCCAATAAAAATAAGAACTAATTCGATGCAACTTATTATTTTTAAAACTCAAAAAGAGGTGGTATTCAAAATAATGAGAATAAAAACTGACATGTACAATAAACCTATTTACTAATAGAAAAAAAATATTTATTAAAAAAAAAAATGTAACACTACAATCCTTGAAGGGCCAGAGGTCGATCGCCAGATTTTTCCTGAATTAAGGGTACACACTTCTTGAGGCTGAGAGGTCCACGGAGGGCTTCTGAATCACGGCTACAGTAACCGGATAAATAATAGTCTGTCACAGCCGGATTCGAATCCGTCCGACCCGGACTAATATAAGGACCCGTCCTTGTATCTATACACATTTTAAAGTAAAAGATAACTTAAACAAAAATAAAATGCATAATTTGCGTAATACGTTTAATACACTACTAAAGGTAAAACGACATTTATCCATATTAAAAATACGGATAGTGTCTAGAAAGAAAAATAATTAAAACAATAATCAAAAGCAATTAAAAGCATATGTAGTCATTAAGATGTAGAAGTGTGTTATTTTCTCTTCGTGCTACATGAGCAGTGACCCTAAGCTGATAGAATACACAGTTTAATTTCATGCAGATTGTTCCTAATGTTTTATGGATAATAAATACTATCAAGGTTAATATTTAACTGTTTCAAACACGAATTAAAAATATTAAACAATATAATATAAAATTTTAACAAGCGATAAAAAAGTGAATGAGGAGACTCTGAATATTTCAGTTCCAAGATTCTGCTTACATGCAAATTAGGAGGTCCTAAATTAAGCCACTTACTAAACCAAAGTTTAGTTGTCTATATAAACCAGTCGAGTCAAGAGACTTTGGATGTTGATTTCAAGTAGTTCACACAGTTTTCTGAAGTAATTTGTATTAATAAATAAGAACTCCGTGGAGTAGGCAAATGCGAACATTTAGTATTTAGTTATTGATATGGACAATTTCTTCACTGTTGGCACAGAATGAATTTGTTTTCTCCTCATTTAGATCCGCAGTAACACCATCCTTTTCAAAATCTTATTATCGACGATCTTGCTATGGCGATCTTGATTATTTAAACCACTCTTACACAATTCATTACGGAATTATAATTCAAACATTATTTTAATAATAATTCAGATAGGCATTTGTCGTATTAATTCAAAAATCGTTATTAGTTGTAAAACATATCTGATCACATCAACATGAGTACACTATACTGAAATTAAAAAAAAAGAAAAATGAAAAAGTACTCTAATACACTTGTATAGATATTTTAGGAATACGTCCAAACTTTGAATTTATATTTAAACTCAATAGCAGAAATACTCATTTTAAATCTTAAAATTTGAGTTTTAAGATTAAAAAATAAATACATTTTTCCTTATTACCATCTTTTCCTTTATGGTTGTGCATTATATGTTGGCTTTCTCTCATTTTTCGTTGTTTTACTAAAGGTTTTTTGAGGGATAATTTGGCTACAAATCCATGGTAATCAAAGGATGATGTTCTTTAAGAAGATAAAGAAAAAAACCAACAACGTAACCGATGAGAACCAAGAAAAATGCTGCAGATATCTACTTCGAGACAAGTGAGCTATAATTTAATAGAAAGCAGAAACGTCAGTTAGAAAAGGGATATTTGTCCGAACAACCCTTCGGTACCGAAATTCCAGTAATTTCCAGTTGAGAAACCTATCACTGGAGTGTGACGGCAAATAACTGACTACCGGGCAATTCACGCAAGTTCAAAAAAAAATAAAAATGGAATAAAGTAAACAAAATTTAGAATATTTTTGTAGACTCGACAGTGGAGTTTGTGCCAATGAAAAGAGTCTAATTCTCAAATGATAAAAGTTCAAATAATCTTTTTTTCAATAGTTAATTCTAAATAAATAGGTAATATTTCAAATATAATTGAAAATTAATACTAATTAACATTAATTAAGCCGTATGATAAAAATAAGTAAATTTAGCAGGAATCAAACCATACTACTTTATCATTGGTCAATTAAAAGGATGCCCCACAGGTTTATTTCATAATAAACTAGCTGACCCGGCAATACTTCGCTATTGATATATTTGCGGGTATATATAGATTTAATGAACCCTAATTGATAGTTCGTTATAAATTTATGTATTTAGTTAAATTAAACATACACATATACTTTATTATTATGATTTGGTGACATAAATTGATCCAATATATTCAATGACATTCCTACTTAGCAACTCATGAAAGAAAGGTTCAAATAAATGGCATATCGTTAAATACCAGGCTTATATTTAATGAATATAATCGATAGTTTCTTTAAGTTCATTATATTTTTTAGTTAATATTAAACATTTTTCATTACTTTATTATTATGTTTTGGTAACATAAATTAACCAATACATGCTATAAAGTTGCAATCATAATTTTTTTTTTTATAAATATTAATAGCTTCAACATTATTTAACGAATTTACACCACACATTGTAGTGGTTTAAGTAAAGATATAATAAAAAGTAACATTAAGATTTAGTAACATTTATAGTTTTGAAATAAAAACTCTTCAATATTAGTAATATATTCGAACAACTGAGACTGATTGGCATATCAAATTGGTAAAATATTTTTTGGAAGTTAAAAAAAGTCCACTAATTCATTTTATTATATTAAACCCTCAATTAACCTCCAAGTAAATCGGTCCAGTAATAACAAAGTATACAGAGGACAAATTTTCGACAACTCTCTTTCATATATATATATAGAGAGAGAGAGAGAGAGAGAGAGAGAGAAGAGGAGAGAAGATCCAAAAATGCACGGATAAAATTGAAGTGTAAAATGAATGATTTTTAATTCCTTCCAAAAATGGTATTTAGTACTTTGGGACAACCCTGAAAACAAATATAGTTTTCTTTTTTCGGAAAAAAAATTTACCAAACTACTTTACTCCGAGCCTTACGCTTAATTCTGTTCATAAATTTTTTTCTACTCAAAAATCTCATGATTTAATCATTTTCAAACCTTCCAAGGACGAAATGGAACATACAGCAAAAAGCCCCACGTAAATCGCTCCAGTAATAACAAAGTCTACAGAGGACAAAGATTCGACAGCTCGAGAGAGAGAGAG
>NW_027108785.1:853390-868585 GCF_000696795.3 Halyomorpha halys | reverse complement strand
AGAGAGAGAGAGAGAGAGAGAGAGGATGCTGTGATAAGCCAAAAATTCACGGATGGAATTGAAGTGAAAAATGAATGATTTTTAATTCCTTCCAAAAATGGTATTTAGCACTTTGGGACAACCCTGAAAACAAATAGGGTTCTCTTTTTTCTGAAAAAAAATTTACCGAACTACTTTACTCCGAGCCTTACTTACGCTTAATTCTGTTCATAAATTTTTTTCTACTCAAAAATCTCATGATTTCATCATCTTTAAACCTTCCAAGGGCGAAATGGAACATATAGCAAAAAGCCCCACGTAAATCGGTGAAGTAATAACAAAGTCTATCGAGGATTCAACAGCTCTCTTTTATATATAGAGAGATTAGCACGAAAAATTCCCATAAAATATTAATACAAAAAATTTGTATTATTAGGAATATCTTTTTCCATTATGCAAGATCTTAAAGAATGCATTCCTTTTAAAGTCTAAATCTAAGTATTGCTCTGATCAAGTCTTACATTAGGGGGTAAATCTTCCAAAAATGTATCCATGAAATATTTTCGTGATCCGCAGTTTGCTTGTTGAGATTGAGATAAATCAATCTATGCAGTGGTAGTGAACATGACAACTCCACACCTCAGTTATTAAATAAATTAAAAAAATTAGAATAAAATTTCTTTCTTTCAAGCCCGACTGACGCTTACTTGTAAATGGGATACCGAACAGAAAGAACCACGTGAAATGTTTTTTTCGATTCATAATATAGAAGAACTCGCATCCAACAAAAGTCACTAGCACAAAAATGTAAATGTTTGTAAACATGTTAGTACCAACCTGCTTCTTCGAAATGATATATTCTGCATGAATACTTTAGCAATTAAAATTTGTTTTCAAATAAATTTAGAGGTATATATATAGAGCAAATATTACGCCAAGATAAAGATAAGTATAAGATGACGATTTCGCTTTATAAAAGATAATCCTGTGATCCAAAATAATCTCAGTGAAAACTTCGCATTTCCTGTAACACGCCACAGGTTGTTGATATAGTCATCGCTTTCAAAATAGAAAAAAAAACAAAAACAAACAAAAAAAAGCTGAGTAAATAACCGCTACACCTTGACAACCGAGGCATGTCAACTTGAAGGCATTGGATTGTTCTTTAAGTGCCTGCTTCCTGCAATGCCACTCCTTTTCCCGCCCAGTACTGGGGGGAGGGAGCATTAAATTCAATCATTAAACGCCAACTTTCATGATTTATTCGTCAGGCTAATCAAAATACCCCAATGAAACATAATCATAGAATAGAAAATAAAAAAATATAACAAATCACATTATAATTGCATTCGTTTATTAATATAAGGTCGTTTATTTATATAATATATAATCATAAATCAACTTCTTGTTTTGAAAATAAGCAATGATTTAAATCACAAACTTCATTTGATCACTTTTCTTTAGAATTTTTATTTTCTCTTCCACATTCCAGCTATTACCAAGAAAACCTTAAAATTGATGTATCAAGGTTTAACAATTTTTCAATTACAGGCTATAGTACCCAATCGTAGCAATCTTACTTTTATTTTATTACTAAAATAGTTTAAGTGATTAAAATAAAATTATAATTCGAATAGTGTATGACAGCCTGTAATTTAAAAAAAAAATTAAACCTGGATAAACCAATTGTTAAGTCTCATTGACAATGATCCGAGGAATGAATAGAAAAAAAAGGTTGATAGAATGGGTCAAATGAAATTTGTTTTTTGAATTAAGCATTATAGCTTTATTCTTAATTTATCTTCCCTCATTATATCTCAAGCTCGTTCATAAATTTTCACAAACGATATAAAAAAAATAATTTTAAAACATAAACGATTTTTCATACTTAAAATGAATTTTGTGACATTTTTTCCCCTATTTAGTTACTTTTAAATTCATTTAAGAGATAATTAGGCATGATACCTTTTAAGCTTACAAACATAAACAGGATTTGATCTAACAAGAACTCAAATTAGATAATTATAACATACTAGAAAGACAAAAACTGCTAACATTTCTATAACTATTAGTTCAGTATAAAGATTATAACTTATTCCATCATAACTTTAATCAAAAAATTACAGAAAAAAAATTTCCTGTGGGTTCCCAGTCATACAGGTATAACGGTAAACGAACTGGCTGACACAGCTGCCAAAGAAGCATGCACCCTATTTCCAGTCCCTGATTGTAACTTGGCGCTGTATGATTACCATAAATCGGTTCTGACCCAATGCAAGGAAGCATGGCGCTGTTTTTGGTCCAAGGTACCTGAAACAAATAAAATGAAGACAATACTTGGCGATACTCAACCTCTACCGCCAATCACCGAAAATGGCCGTGAACAATGCATCATAACCCGACTCAGGATCGGACATACAAGATACACAAGCACCTTCTTGAAAGAAAACGTCTTTTGGCCTTCGGGGACAACGTCAAGCCTTACTGCAAGAAAATTGGAATAATCTGTTTAAGTTCCTAAAGGAGAACTACCTGTACCAAGAAATGTAACCACGAAATCCAGAATACGGTGCTTCTAACCCTGTAGTTGTATACGGCACCTAAAAATTAAGCAAATAAGCAAACTTATTCAATAATACATTAATTTGTAGGAACTTATTTAGACCAATGGTATTGAGCAACAAATTATTAGGAGGGAGGGAAAATCTAAACATTTTCAAGGGATTCTCCAGACTACCACAGATCTGACTATTTTTTTGGACATTGACCACTCTCAATATGTTTAACTAACGATTTTCAATATAACATCCTCTTTTAAATAATGTTCTACAATTTTGCTAAAATCGTTTTACAGTTTACAAAAATCGATTAAGAACTGTTTTCTTGTATGAAAAAAAAAATCGAGTAACCTCGTTTTTCTTCTGTGCTCTTCATTTCTAATGACTTATCGAGGAAGTTTTGTGAATCACACCGTTAGTTCATAATGAACATTTTTTTCCTTTGCGGTAAGCAAATCGTTCCGATCAGATCCCTTGGATGAATGAACATTAATATGGAAGAAATGGGCCTAACATTAGTGTAGCTGTATTTTAACTTACAAACTCTGAAACTTGATGTTACAAGTCCTGTTTATCTGAACTTGCAAGCTTTCACACTTGAAATTACATGTACCGTCTATATTCATATTTTGCAAGCTCTCAAACTTGGATTTACACGTTCCCTCTATCTTAACTAGCAAGCTGGCATATAGTGAAATATTTACAAATATTTAGTTAGATAAATGTCCCAACATATTTCATTAGTATAATATAACTTATATTACATGTTTCTGTCATCTATTGTACTGGAAAGAAAAAAAAACAACACTACAATGAGTTAATGAAATCGAAAATTCATTGGACACTGCCGGCAATTCCGTTAGTTAGACCTTATCTAGGAAATTAGTATGCGTGGCATTCACATTGGGGATTGCTTCCGTAGACCAGTTCGGAATGGATGGCTACAAACTGGCCCGAACATGTTAGTACTAATGAATTCAGACCGTAAAACACGGCAAACTACGTAAGGTATTTAATTTAAATTTCTACGTGATAAAAGTTACTCAAATGACAATTTTTTTAAAAAAAATAATTCCAACAAAATAATAATAAAAATAAATCATGACACGACGAAAAACAAAAAAATAATAAATATAGGTTCACCATATATTAGGAAGAGGCTATTAGTCAAATAAATACCCAAAAAATAATAGCAAAAAAAGCAGGGCTACAAATATCATATGAAAAAACAGAGCTCATAACTACTGAAGTAAATTTCAAGAAAATTATAGTAAAAACTGAATATGGAAAAATAAAGTGACCAGAAAACTTAAGTAATAGGGAGAAATAATTAGTCACGACGGTTCTGAGAAAGAGAGCATCCGTGGGAAAACCACTTAAATTAGAAAATTTAAGCTTTCAAACAGCTGAAATTTACAGTAAGAAGAACCTCTCCTTCAATGCAAAGTTAAGGCATTATAACCTTATGATAAGGCCTGTGATTTTATACGGGGTGGAGACCGCATGCTTACCGATCTTGAAAAAGCTGCTAAAAATAGAAAGGAGGATCTTAAGAAAAATCTATGGGCCCAGGAAAACACAAGAAGGTTACAGGCTAAGATTTAACGAAGAGATCTACAGAAACATCAAAGGCCTGGAAACCGAGGTGAGAGTCAGAAGGCTGATGTTCTATGATCACATGAAGAGGAAGACGGAGGAAAGATTGAATAACAAGATATTTAAGAAAATTTTTAGCTGCAAATAGTAGCTACACACGATTTACACGAAGCAAATGAGAGAGGAATTAAAGAGACTTAAAATTTCAGATACCGACTGTCTGGATAGAGATATGTATAGAAAAAGATTGAAAAATCTCACCAATATTGGAAGAGGGAAAAAAAATGGGTACGAAGTGGTCCAAATAAAGAAAGGAAAGGCAGTCGAGGATCATGAAACTGCGATGGGAAGAAAGAAAACAAAGACTCTCAAAGAAGCCTAACCATTGATATTCACGTGGTCCTTAGTGGCCGATACGAGGTTCACCATATTGGTATTGAATTCATAAACTGCGTTCGTTCACAAAATCAACCAATGAAATTTAAATACATTTGCTACACAAATATTGAATATATAATATTTCATATCAATTAAGGATTTTTCGACAGTGAATCGGAACATTATAAAAAAATATTTGAGATAAGTTTTTTGGGAAAGAAATTAGGCTCAAACAAAGGAAGATTACAATTTAAAAAAAAAAAAACAATCTTAGCTGGTATCGAACAAAGTGCTAAAAATTATAAAATTAATCCACGAACCAAACTGCTTTGCGAACCTTTAGCCTATGAAATGAAAAGCTTTGCTTTATCTAAAATAGTTTAGTAGACCATCACAAAAACATAGCAGGAAAAAAAAAAGAAGATGGCTTAACTAAACTATACTTTTTTCCTCCGAATTTTAGGTAAAGACAAAATAAAGTAACATAACTTTTAAGAGTTCGTAGCACTCGAAAAAAGAGCCTATAAAACATTTTAAAAACTAAAATTAAATTGTTTACCATGCATATTTCCAGGCCAAATGAATCTCAAATTATCCACATTGTGATATGAAACAATGGACAGGATACCACCTAACAAGTACTTAAACTAAAGCATCATAGAACTCAAAAGTCTCGTCATTTGTTTGCTGTGCCGGTTGGAAACGTAGGTCCCAGAGCGCCCCGTACGTAAAGGTGTAGATGGCCACCTGGAGCAGTAAATATTTATTTCTCGGCGGTCTCTAGCCTCCAGAGGTTGGCAATATATACGAATATGTAATGAACAAACTTTGTTTTAATTAAAACAGTTCAAGTCCCAACCAAAAATAAAAATCATAAAATAAAAATGAGAGGAAGGTCTTTAAAACCATAATCATACTTCCTTACTCTGTCTTACGTACTAATAGAGAAAAACAAATGTAACGTAACTTTGTAACTCTAAGAGTTTGTATAACTCAAAAATTACTCGAAAAATTTATAAAAACAAAGTTAAATTTTTAATAATTTGGACATATGGAATTGAGCTCTGGGGCTCCACCAAACCATCAAATTCTTCCCGCATTCAATCGTTACAATCCAAAATCCTACGTAAAATCCTTGATGCTCCTTATTACGTCACAAATAAACTCATTCATAAAGACCTTGACATCCCATTCGTTGCAGATTTGACCCAAAACAGATATGCGTCTTTTCATTCCAAACTCCTTAACCATCCTAACCCATTAATTCTTAATCTTTCATCCTTAACAATCCCTGATAATCCTCCGAGGTGTCTGAAAAGAAGATGGCCACGGGACCTTCTAGTTTAAAATAATGTTTGAAGTACCACCAATGGGTGGTTCCTTCCCAAGATTTTCAAGTGTATATGAAACATACAACATATTTACTTATTGTATTATTTTGTACAGTTGTAAATTACAATAAATAAATAATAAAAAAAAAATTTTTTAACTGTTCCTATCAGAATTTTAATTAAAATAACAAAACAATTAAGTAAATAAAGAATATTTTCGTGAACTACTACTTTACACGAGGAATACCTAAGGACGAAGTATGAAGTGCTAGACACGATAAAAAGCCATAAAGAATTTGATAGGTGATAGTTAATACAAGCCGAGTGGTCAGATACACATCTCGTTCCCGATAATGATAGATTATTTTCTGAAAATGAGCTTGTTTTTAGAAAATTACACGCTATCTTGGATGGAATTTAACAATTCATACTTAGCCGCCATATAGGGGACTTCTTAGGGATCATATTCAATAGGAGGTTTATTGACCCTGGGTTTATTTACCCCTAATGGTAGCTGGGGCCCATAATAGGCACGTACGGGCTACGAAGCCATCTTAAAGCATAGTTTTATAGCTTAAAGAGCACGGCGACCTATGTAAAGAGTTTACCTCTTTGCAACTGAAAACTAATATAAAAAGAACTAGACAAAAAATAATTAACTATTAATAATATGAGATGTGTAAAAAAAAAATAATCTTAAAAGACGTAATTAATAAATGTAAAACTATACACACAATCACGAACTTGTAATCTTGAGTAAGTAAATTTAATGTTTGATTTTCACTAAAGAATGTTCATATCTGTTCATGTAATAATCGCCACAAACCACAAATATGATAAACGATAAAAACGACCTTGTATTTCAACTAACAATGAGTAACAAGCTCTGCTTAAAATAAATGTACTCATTACTTTTTTTAAATAAATTGACTTTTTTTTTTTGTTTTAGTGGGGAAGAGGGAGCAAAAAGATCTAGAGGCACTAAATAACTTGCAAACTTGGATAATTCTTATTGAAATTGAAAATTAATAGAAAATACATTATATAAATCTTAATTTATTTCTGTTTTTTAATTGGTATAGACATGCAAATAATTATAAAAATTGATATTTGTAAGTTAGATGGGTAATACAACTCAGAATCATAAGATAAATACACTCGAGCTATTTTCATATGCTGTAAATAGGAACCTGAATAAAAAAAAAAAGTTCAGTAGTAGCCACGGAACATAGTGTAACTCATTATATGTTTCGGTGTTAGAGTTAGTGTTAGCAGTAAAAATTAATAATAGTTATAAAACAAGTAAAAAATTGATGTAAGTAAAAAAGAAGAAAACGCAAATTCTAATCGCACATTAATGAACAATCTACAAAATAATATTTTAAAAAATGACACAATAAACAAAGAACAATTGATTTGAACATGGTTGATTTATTTAATTCGGAAAAAATAATTAAACTAACTCAAATTTAATTAATGATAATGAAACAAATGAAATATTTAAAATATCTCCAGTGCCTATACAGCGAAAGTAGAGTAGCAATAAATGATATCATCAGTTACAAGACTTTCAATATATCCTGTCCTTTGGTTTGATGAGGGATTTTAGAGATCAGAGGCGGTACAGTTGGAATATCTAATGGTTTTGTGTTGATTACAGAAGACAAAGTAGAATTAAGAAATGTATCTCTGGAAAAACAGCCAAAAAGAAATTTGAAAAAAAAAAAAAAAATTGATACCATATTAATTTATAAAGAATTTGAAACAGTGAAAATTAAAAGTGTGATCAAGTGCGAAATTGTGTGATAAGGAATCTATAAATACTATCGAAGTATAGATAGTTGACCGTAGATTAACGATTGGAGAAGTTTGTCGCGGGGGTGCGGTCAGCAAAGAACAACATAATTAAACAAAACCATATTTATTTATTTTATGCCGACGTTTCGACCTGAGTTTCAGGTCTTCATCAGGGCTATACGACAAAAGAGATAACAACAACGCTTAGAGACATAAAATTGAAAAGGAATAGTATACAAACAAATTTGAAATTATACAAAATATTGAATTGAATCATGAATGATAAAAAATTGATAACTGATAATTGAATAGTAAAAAATAAATTGATTGATAGTCGTGGAATTAGATGGTAGTAGATTGAAAACAGTGAAAGATGAAATATAATGTCATGTAGGTAAGAAGATATGTATAATATAAGATATGGAAGTATTGTCTAAAAAACTGAAAAAATAAATAAATAAATTGAATCTAAAAATAGAACAATATGACAGACAACTTTTGTTCTATAGCCCTGATGAAGAAACTCAGGTCGAAACGTCGGCATAAAATAAATAAATATGGTTTTGTTTATTTATGTTGTTCTTTGCTGATCGCACCCCCCCCCCCGACAAAACTTCAATAATTATAAATACTATCAATGTTTTAGCATTTGAAATAGACATACTTAGGTGTCATAGTGCCGACAAATAAATTTTAATTGATCTGGGTGGGAATCGAACCCATAACCTTAAGAATCAAAGGTTTAGGGACCAACGCTCCAACCCGCCCAGCTATCATGTCCTCATAAATAAAGAAATTATTAATAATTTGATATGTTATTGTTCAAGGCCTTACATACCCCGTTGGATAACAGTGAAGTATCAAGAGGAAGTTCACCATACGACATCAGACGGTTTATAAATGTCACAAAATGGCAAAGCACCACCAGCTGGAGAGGAAGAGATGGGATTGTTGCACCACCTTTCGCAACACAAAGCTTCGCTTACCTCCAAAGAAAACTGAGTTAAATCAACAAAATCGACAATATTAAAAAACGTATTGATGTCCTCCGGTGCAAGCTGCTGTGATAAGGGTTATGAATGACCGTTAGATAAGAGCGTAGCCGACTTTCCAAAACTTTCCAAAGGGGTGCTAAATGAAAGAAAAACTCCGGGTCATATTATAGCTGGAAACGAGGGGAATGGGAGACGTGATCCAAGTACAATGCCTCTTTTCATAGTTCCTTAGGGCTTTCTAGCCCAGTCAGTAGGCCAGTTGTGCTTCTCCGCGCCGGACCATCCGTCCAATGTGTGTGCATATAAAGTAACCATAAAACATGGAGAGGATGCAATAAGTGGATCTAGTAACAAAGTGCGTAAGGATAAGCCAATTTCTATTACAAATAATAGAATCTTATATATTGTATAGGAAAGGCACAATGCACTAATAATAACAAATAAACTTCCATTTAAGTCTAAACGTATCCTACATCTATTTAGAAAATTCAGATTTTAATGAAAAAATTAACATACATTTTTTTACTAACAAGCTTTTTTTCTCTATATCACCATTAAAATAAGAAAAACATTACCATAATTAAAAAAAAAATTAGAAACTGATCCTAATTTTGTTATAGGTAGGAACTGAACTTATAAGCATATATATTTCATTTAAATTACAAGTAGATTTTTGTGCGGTTGAAAACAAAAACACGAGCTATAATAAATCCAAAATGTGTAAAACACCAAAAAACCTAAATATAAACTTTATTGTTTAATTTACAATAAAAAAATTTACATCGAAAGCTTATCTCTACAGTTGGTATGGAAGGATTCAAGTTTGTCTCTACCTACGACTGATCTTAGAAATTAGCAAGCCAAATTAGAACAAGTGGCCGAGATAAGAATAATTAGACTCTAATCATGGATCATTTAACAGAATATTAATTTTTAGATTCGTGTCATTATAATTTATTTGATATTTTCATTAATCAAACACACATTTTTTATTGAATAATCATTTCATTGTTAAAACTCAAAAAATTAACAAACTTTGCAAATTCGTGCAGTGATCTCCTAAACGTGTAATATAAAACCAGTTTCATTAGAACTTCCTTTTCATTATTCTAATTTCAGTCGAAGTTAAACTGAATTTGAAAATAGGGAACAAAAGATGCAATAGAACAAAAATTCGGTCTCTAGTTGTAAGAATATTGATATTAAAAATTATAACATTGTGTTCCGTGTTACACGCTGCCTTCTTGTGTTAAATGTTTATAACAAGCTCATTTTGTTTCTTCGTTCTGTTTCTTGTTTATTCAGATCTGCTATAAAACTATTTATAGACATGAACACTTGACATTCTTTAGACTAGATTTATTTGAGGTACAGAAGTTCATATATCTATCTAATTAGTTCAGTTCACATGACCGATTAAAGGCAAAATATGGTTAAACTAGTTCATACTCAAGGACATGGATGGTATCATCGCTTAATTGAAAGTTCAAAGCTCCAATAAAAATCTTAACAAGTGATACATGAAGGGCAATCGATATTTTGAATTAGCAGCTAACAAGAAGCAAAATCGTTGTGGAAAAAAGTCTAGTCGAATGTGAAAAATTAAAATTAAATAAATTTTAATAGAAATTCAAGGAAACCTTCCAAGATTAAGCTTACAAATTTTTTTTTTCATAAATTTAAGTTGCTTTAATAATTTTTTATTTTATTTTTTTCATTTCAAAGAAAACCGTTTAATTTTTTTATATCCTAAGAAACTAATCTAGTAAAAAAAATATACTTAATTCCAAAAAACAAATAATAATAAAATAAAAATTAATTAGTAAGGGTAAGCCTTTATATGGAATCCATGAAAATACAACTACACCGAATTTGTTGCCAAATACTGTATATTTTAACCCATATAATGAGAAAAATAACAAGAGATTTATTTAATTTATATTAACGGGTTGTCAAGAAGAGGATTAATACGTTTTTTAAGAAAACTATCACAGAGGCATTAGATTCAGACTTTTCTATGTACATACTTATCAGTAGAAGTGCGTGGACACCAAAGCTTTTTTATTGAAACCAACCTAAGTTGTATCTTTTTTTTTCCCAACAGCGAGTCAAAAATAGAAAACTAAAGAAAGGAAATAAACAAGATGCTGCTTAAGTGCAAAACGTGATTAGGCATGATGAAGCTTCATTCTATCGTCAAAAGAATGCAGTTTAAAAAAGAAGAAGAATAAACAAGGACCTACGGATTAGGAACACAAAAAAGGACCTTTACTAAACCATCTGTGGATAATAGTACGGGAAGACTCCTAACGAAACACAAGGTCATCCTTGTGATCTTCTACGGCCAACGGGAGAAATCCTTTAATGTCTAAGAAAAGCGTGACGTTAGGAAGTGAAAACGATTTTCATTGGAACTATAGGATTTAAATACATTGGAAAAATCCTTAACATACTAAAATGGACAACATTTAAATAGAGCTTTAGAACCGTATAAGTAATATTAATTCATAATTGAGGAGAACTTATACATTAATTACTTAACACCTAAACAATTTTTTTTGGATAAGTACGGTTTCAGGCAGTTGGGGGAAAAAACGATGAGTTATTTTACTCAATTTAAAACTTGAAGACTTTATTTTCATTTAAGTATAAAGAATATTAGGTAACATATTTTTCCACTAATAAATTGTAGCAAAATAAAATTTCATTTTCACTGTACTTGTTTTGATATAGGTTACTTTGAAAGATTTTGTAGTTACCAGCTTTTTAGAAAGCTCGATTTAAGAATTATAATAATTTTTATTTTCAAACTTAATTCATATCTGTCCACGTATACGGTGCGGCAAATAAAAAAAAAACTTGAATATGCGAATATGCCTCGATAATGTTGAAGGATGATTACGACACGTTTAATTCTAAAACGATTTTGTTCTTTTTGAAGTTTTGAACAGTTAGCAAGCAAATAGTAAAAAACATATAAAAAAAAGGTGACTGATATGAATTCATCAAAAAATCTGACTATCCACGAGAATCCATTCTCCTAGGAAATTCTTAGAAAACTTGAAAATTATAAGGAACAGCTAAAAGTATTGGGAACGTATAGATAATCATGACATCAAAATGCAATAATTTGACTCAGGATTCTTATGGAAGCTGAAGACACTTCTGTGTGAAGGAGGATTGCTGAGAAGGTCTTTTAAGGACCGTATCGCCATGAAATGCCATTATATAAAATTCGCCTCTGTTGATAATAATAGAAACATTCCCATATATAATGTCTAGTTTGAAAAAATGAAACCAACGAAAACTATGGAAGTCCTTACGAACAAAAAAATAATAATAGAGAACTTGGAAAGAAGAATCGACTCTCTCAAGGTCAAGGAGCATAGAGTCAGAAAAGATCGTAGAAAGTGGATGAATGCGCCCCCACAAAGAAGGCCTCTATGGGTGTAGGAGAAAGAAAGTGAGCTTCAAAAAGAATTCCTTTGTAGTTTGTAAACTTTTCCCTTGAATCAACGAATCAGATGTTATGGATTTTTTTGATCAGAGGAATTTTTCTTTAGATTGATAATTCGCCCTTACCTTCCAGGAGAATTATTTAGTCACTTTCGGGTTTAAATTTCTTATTACTACTTCCTAGTTTCTCCCATCCAACTTCTAAACACTGTAGTGCTTTTATCATTATTAATGTTTACTTTATCCCTTTAGAACACCGTATTGTAAAATGGAAATGCGCACTGAGGTAGTAGTCGAGCTATCACAAAAGGTTAATGGATGGAAGTATACAAGAAGAGAACAGAAGAAGGCTGTAAAGAAAAGGGGAAGAGGATATGTAGAGAAGAACTCCCACGCCTGGATGAGAGCAGTTAGCTGGTGGTGATTGCTCCCAGCCGCAACTGATACACTGCAGCTTTCTATCGGAAGGGGGTAAGAAGACATCGAGGAAGTGGGTCGCAGTGAACTTGTCCTAGGTTCGGTTTGGCGGTGAGCTCATACAGCTCCCGGCCCCTACCCAAACGGTTGACCCAAATGTGTCTGGGTCCGAGGAGAATATTTATATCAAGATAGAACGGATCATTTTCCATGTAGCACTAAAATCATTAGAAGAGATAAAAATACATATTGTAATTGTAAACATATAAAAATACAAATCTTTATAAAAAAAAAAAAAAAAAGGTACATCCCCCTATTTCGGGATGAGTTAGAAAACAGAAAATAAAGTTTTGCTCATAACCTGAATATTGTAATTTAACATAAAATCCAACTATAACAATATCTACTCTTCTGTCAGGACACGACTTTTATCTTTACTGGAGTAATGTAAAAATAATTAAATTCTCGTGATGAAGACTTAAAATCTTGTGAACACAGTGAAGATGCGAAAGACTAGCATACTTAAAAAAGAATATAAAATAGACCTATAAAGAACTTCAACTAACTTCGATAACCAACTATTAAGTAAAAAAAAAAAAAAAACAATAATAAGAAGGAAATTGATACAGTTCTATATTTTAGCGAAATATCTATTTAAGAAGGTATTAAAGTGGAGATAGAAAACTACATGTACCTTTTCGGACTCATAAAAGAAAACATGGCGCCCGACGAAACAAGTTTGACACACCATTTAAGCAATTAAAAAAAAAATAATTTTTAGATTATTAATAAATTAATAGTGTACCACACGATATCACCGTTCAAGAAAATGAATTTTATATATCACATATAAATGAAAAGCTCTAGATAAAAATAAATTTTGATCAAAACCAAAGCTCATACCCAATGGACAAAATTAATTTTGTCGACTTACACAACAAACTTCGAAGCTCTTTAAATCATTAGCCAGAAGCACACTTACAAAAACATAACAAATTTTTATTTCAGGCAAAAAATAATTCGCAATTTCGAAGTAAATGGCAACGAAAAATTTAATTCTTAATTTGTCTGTGACAAAAAAAAAAATTAATTACTTACACCATTTAGACACAAATTTATCCAACCTCCTTTCTATCTAATGGGAAGCCTTAGGTAAAAAATCGTTTAGCAGCCCTAACACATCTTAAAAACTTTGCTTTATTTCAATACACTGAACCTTAGTTAATTATGGCAATCCATTCTTGTTATCATTGTATTACTTTTTGTTAATTATTATTCAAAAAATTAGATTTAATTAATTTTTACCTATGTCACATAAAATAATGTAAATTAATATATTGGGCTAGTTGCACATATTATGCTTAAATTAAAAAACAAATACCACGTACCAAGAATAGAATTACAGATCCATGTAATAAGGACAAACAAAAATACTACTAGCACTAACTACCTATTAATGCTACCCAAATAATTATTTACAACATTGTTATTGTTTCTAAATCACGCAATCAATATTCATAAGGAAGGTATTATAATAATACATCTGTCTAAGCTGTTAGAAATAACAGGATATAAGTCCAAGCCACTAAGACACGACATGTTTCATCACCCAACCGGAAAAGGAAAAAAAAAAACACATTCAGATAGTAGGTTTCAGAAAATATTCCTGGAACTACATCACGGAGGAAAGTTGTGTGGGCATTGGGTATGCATTAAATTAAGTTGTCCGACAGCGAGAATGAAGGGAATGGAAAAAATATATATAAACTTCGAAAACTGTGTGGGAGTAGTCTACGGCGTCGAAGGGGTCATATCCTTCGGAAGAAAGTCAACTGAAAGCGCATAACAATAGGAAAAGAGAAACTTTAAATTATAATTCAGGCTCTGAGCCTGAACAATATCTGTTCGCCGAACAATTTTTTTTTCCCCCGGCCAAGACTCCCATTGGAGTCCAATACTGCCTAACCATGGTTGGGGGTCAAAGTTGTTCATTAGTGGGACCAACACTCAATGAAAAAAGTAAACGTCCCAGGCCGGACCCGAATCGGCACCGCCAATAGACATCAAATTGCTAAGACTGTTTTAACCACTGAGCTACGGGCGGCCTAAGGACTATAAACATAACAGTAAATACTGAGGTTCTATGTTTGTACTTTCAGGGAACATTGGAAAATGAAAGATTATATACAAAATGTGATCACAGGAATGTTATGATTATTAAAAAAAATCTTAAATTTATAGATAGGTTAAATCTGAAACCTGAAGAACTGAAAAAAACTCAACTCTGTTTATGATTTTAATAAAGAAACAGCATTTAAATATTCGTTAAACGCTTTATTGATATTCAAATAATTGTATTCCTATAAAAAAGGGGGCTTTGATCTCATACCAACCAAATTCTCAAAATTCCATATAAACCTTTCCAACCATCCTTTGGTTCAAACATTATCTAGTTCCACCCACCCCTACAGCCCACCTAGAAGGTTGAAACGGCAGTGTCCAAGAGACTTATTAAAATAAAAATGGACAATTGGAGTTCTGGCAATGGTCAGAACACTCAAGTTGAGTGTTTGCGGCTTTAATGCACTTGCACAGCCTCCACTGGCTCATTACCAGTGATGCGGCGAGAGGGATGCGCTGGGATCTCTTGAGCTCTGCTCTACCCCTCACACGTGGGGGATCCTCAGG